>NC_142463.1:98643903-98795418 GCF_049115385.1 Moschus berezovskii | reverse complement strand
TCAACACTTACGCTGTGTAGATGAGTGAGGAATAGTCCCGCCCTAAGGACTTTACATTTGGCCTTGGAGTACAAAATGAAGCAGGGCAAAGGCTAACAGAGTTTTGCCAAAAGAACGCACTGGTCATAGCAAACACCTTCTTCCAACAACACAAGAGAAGGCTGTACACGTGGATGTCACCAGATGGTCAATATAAAAATCAGATTGATTATATTCTTTGCAGCCAAGATGGAGAAGCTCTATACAGTCAGCAAAAACAAGACCTGGAGCTCACTGTCGCTCAGATCATGAACTCCTTATTGCCAAATTCAGACTTAAATTGAAGAAAGTAGGGAAAAACCATGAGACCATTCAGATATCAGTTTCCTTCAGTTCAGTTCAGTCGCTCAGTCGTGTCTGACTCTTTGTGACCCCATGAACAGCAGCACGCCAGGCCTCCCTGCCCATCACCAACTCCTGGAGTTCATCCAAACTCATGTTCACTGAGTCAGTGATGCCATCCAACCATCTCATCCTCTGTCGTCCCCTTCTCCTCCTGCCCTCAATCTTTCCCAGCATCAGGATCTTTTCAAATGAGTCAGCTCTTCACAAGAGGTGGCCAAAGTATTGGAGTTTCAGCTCCAACATCAGTCCTTCCAATGAACACCCAGGACTGATCTCCTTTAGGATGGACTGGTTGGATTTCCTTGCAGTCTAAGGGACTCTCAAGAGTTTTCTTTAACACAAAAGTTCAAAAGCATCAATTCTTTGGTGCATTCAGGTATGACCTAAATCAAATCTCTTACAATTATACAGTGAAAGAAACAAATAGATTCCAGGGATTAGATCTGATAGACGGAGTGACTGAAAAACTATGGATGAAGGTTTGTGACATCGTACAGGAGGCAGTGATCAAGACCATTCCCATTAAAAAGAAATGCAAAAAGCCAAAATGGTTGTCTGAGGAGGGCTTACAAGTAGCTAGAAAAGAAGAGAAGCTAAAGGTAAAGGAGAAAAGAAAAGATATACCCATTTAAGTGCAGAGTTCCAAAGAATAGCAGGGAGAGATAAGAAAGCCATCGTCAGTGATCAATGCAAAGAAATAGAGGAAAACAATAGAATGAGAAAAACTAGAGATCTCTTCAGGAAAATTAGAGCTACCAAGGGGACATTTCATGCAAAGATGGGCTTAGTAAACGACAGAAATGGTATGGACCTAACAGAAGCAGAAGATATTAAGAAGAAGTGGCAAGAATACACAGAAGAACTATACCAAAAAGATCTTCAAAGATCACAGATAACCATGATGGTGTGATCACTCACCTGAGACATACATCCTGGAATACAAAGTCAAGTGGGCCTTAGGAAGCATCACTACGAACAAAGCTAGTGTGGAGGTGATGGAGTTCTAGTTGAGCTATTTCAAATCCTAAAAGGTGATGCTGTGAAAGTGCTACAGTCAATATGCCAGCAAATTTGGAAAACTCAGCAGTGGCCACAGGACTGGAAAAGGTCAGTTTTCATTCCAATCCCAAAGAAAGGCAATGCCAAAGAATGTTCAAACTACTGCACAATTGCACTCATCTCACATGCTAGCAAAGTAATGCTCAGAATTCTGCAAGCCAGGCTTCAACAGTGTGTGAACCATAATCATCCAGATGTTCAAGCTGGATTTAGAAAAGGCAGAAGAACCAGAGATCAAATTGCCAACATCCTTTGGATCATCAAAAAAGCAAGAGAGTTCCGGAAAAACATCTATTTCTGCTTTATTGACTATGCCAAAGCCTTTGACTGTGTGGATCACAATAAAATGAAAAATTCTTAAAGAGATGGAAATACCAGACCACCTGACCTGCCTCCTGAGAAATCTGTATGCAGGTCAAGAAGCAACAGTTAGATCTGGACATAGAACTTTGGACTGCTTTTAAATCGGGAAAGGAGTACGTCAAGTCTGTATATTGTCACCCGGCTTATTTAACTTATATACAGAATATATCGTGTGAAAATCTGGGCTGGATGAAGCACAACAAGCTTGAATCAAGATTGTCAGGAGAAATATCAATAATCAGATTGCATATCATTAATCACATATGCAGATGACACCACCCTTATGGCAGAAAGCGAAGAAAAACTAAATAACCTCTTGAAGAAAGTGAAAAAGTTGGCTTAAAACTCAGCATTCAGAAAACGAAGATCATGGCATCTGGTCCCATCACTTCATGACAAATTGATGGGGAAACAATGGAAACCATGAGAGACTATTCTTTTGGGTTCCAAAATCACTGCAGATGATGACTGCAACCATAAAATTAAAAGATGCTTGCTCCTTGGAAGAAAAGCTATGACAAACCTAAACAGCATATTAAAAAGCAGAGACATTACTTTGCTAACAAAGATGCATCTAGTCAAAGCTGTGGTTTTTCCAGTAGTCATGTATGGATGTGAGAGTTGGAATACAGGGAAAACTGAGAGGTGAAGAATTGATGCTTTTGAACTGTGGTGTTGGAGAAGACTCTTGAGACTCCCTTGGACTTCAAGGAGATCAAAGCAGTCAATCCTAAAGGAAATCAGTCCTGAATATCATTGGGAGGACTGATGCTGATGCTGAAACTCCAATAGTTGGCCACCTGATGTGAAGAACCGATTCATTGAAAAAGACCTTGATGCTGGGAAAGATTGAAGGCAGGAGGAGAAGGAGACGACAGAGGATGAGATGGCTGGATGGCATCACCAGCTTGATGGACACTAGTTTTAGTAAACTCTGGGAGTTTGTGTTGGAGAGGGAAGCCTGGTGTCCCGCAGTCTGTGGGATCGCAAAGAGTTGGACACAACTGTGTGACTGAACTGAACTGAAGGACTTTAAAATCTCGAGAAAAAGGATAAGCTTCAGCTGGGTTTGAATTGTGATTTTTTTTTTTTTGTCCCTTATTGGCTCCAAAAATTGACTTCAGTTTCCTTATTTACTTACATCTGTTATAAAAATTACATAAAGGAATCCATAGTTAGTGATCAATTAATATTAACAGATACTTTGTCACCAGGACTGTGCCTTAGGAAGAGCTGTATGATAGCAGTATTCAATAAATAAAATGATAAAGTGTGTAATGGGGAAAGATGAGAATGGGGAGATCAGAGTTTAGTTAGGATAGGTGAGGTCACGTGGCAGTGATGAGTAAACCCTAACTGATGCTCTTTTACCCGAGCAAAGATGGCTACCTTATCCCAGCTAGTGCCTTGGATGCACAGAGACTGCAGTACAACACAGCGGCACCTGCTCAGGTTTCAGCAGAAGGAACACTTTAATCATAGTAGTAGTTCATTCACTCATTCAACAAGCATTAACCTAGGCAGGTAGGCCACTAGGTGCTGGGAGGAAGAAAGATGAAAACACACAGTCCCTGCTCTCAAGACGACAGACAGACCAACACACAAATGTAAGGCAAGGTGATGAGTGCTCCAACAGAGTATGTGCAGGGACCCCTGACCCAGTCTGGGTTGGGAAGAAGCCAAGAAGTTATTTTTAAGAGAAATTTATTGGAGTGTAGTTGCTTTACAATGTGTTATTTTCTGCTATACAGTAAAGTGAACCATCCACAGTATACATATACACCTCTTTTTTGGATTTCCCTCCCATTTAGGTCATCACAGAGCACTGAGTAGAGTTCCCTGCACCATACAGTAGGTTCTTATGAGTTATCTGTTTTATACATAGTAGTATATATATATGTCCATCCCAATCTCTCAATTCATCCCTCCACGCTGTCCCCTCTTGGTGTCCATATGTTTGTTATCTATGCCTGTGTCTGTCTTTCTGCTTTGCAAATAGGTTCATCTGTACCATTTTTCTAGATTCCACATATATGCATTAATATGCTATATTTGTTTTTTTTCCTTTCTGACATATTTCACTCTGCATGATAGTCTCTAGGTCTACCATGTCTCTGTAAGTGGCACTATTTCATTCCTTGATATGGCTGAGTAATATTCCATTGTGGGGGCTTCCCTGGTGGCTCAGTGGTAAAGAATCTGCCTGCCAGTGCAGGTGATGCAGAAGACATGGGTTTGATCCCTGGGTTGGGAGGATCCCCTGGAGGAGGAAATGGCAACCCACTCCAGGATTCTTGCCTGGAAAATGCCATGCACAGAGAAGCCTGGTGGGCAAGAGTCGAACATGACTTAGCAACCAAACCACCACCACCCATATTTTATCGTGTAAATGTGCCATATCAAGAAGTCAGTTTTAGTTTCCTGATTTCCACCACATTTCCCAGAAGCAGGGTCTAGATAAAGGAAGACCTTGCGTGAATTGCAGTCCCTGTGCGGCTACCCCTCTCCTGCTTCCCCCACAGCTCAGTCCCATGGCCACTCCCGTTCTGTCGCAAACCTCTCTTGCTGCTGCTTCTTGTGGGGCTCTGGCTCTGCCTGCCAGTGTCCATGACAGCAGGAGTAGCAAATTATTTCCCCCTCACACCAAGAGGATGGGTTAGGCCAAGCCCAGGATGATTAAAATTGAACTTCAGCCACTCCTGTGTTGACCAGATCTTGGTTTCTGCCCTCCCTCCTCCCTTCCAAGCAATGCGTAGCAAAAATTTGCTATGATTGAGTCAGAGTGGCCACTTGTCCCTATTTGCTCACACCCGCTTAGCTTGGAACATGAAGGCCTGATCATGAGGGGAACTCTGACGGCTCACACACTAGCCTGCTTGGGAGGCTGTGTCATGTCCTATAAATGACAGCCCTGTGCCTCTTGCCCTGGCATGTATTTCTGCAGCCCTTCCTTTCAACCTCGAATTTGGCCTCCTGGTCACCCTACCTTGTTATGTAAACTTTGGTGCTTTGGGGGACCAGCTCCTTTTACTGTGGTCCTGGGAAGCTGGCATCTGCGGACATCAAAGCCTGGGGAAGCTTGGACATGGAGTCTGGCCACTGTGTCAGTGACCTTGAAGATTGGGGAACTCGTGGCAAAGATGAAGGTACAAGTGTGGTGAAGAGCTTCAGGTGTTCTCTGGGTCTGATTTGCATCACTATTTCCATCCAGTTGCAAAAATGCATCAGGCTCTTGAAACTAGAGCTTGCTGGTGTGAATCAGATGAAACCTGAACTGTGTGGAAGGTGGCAGGTTTTCCAGTGCAAGCCTAGTGAGTGTACTTGGGTGGAAAGTCACGTCAGGCCCATAAACACAGAGAGATGGAGACAGTGCCAAAAGCAGAGGCAGAAATAGCTCAGGGGTCCCCATGTTGCTTCACTCAAACCCACCAGCTCCTGCCAGACATTCTTCTCCCTTGCTCTGCCTTCCACTTTCTCCTCTTGGTTTTTCTTTCTCTCTTCAAGTTGTATTTTGGTTTAGGGACTCTTCAGCTAGTCTATAGGACTACGGTTGTCTTGCTGGTCTCCGAGTGGCTAGGTCTTTTCCTGGACTGCAAGAGACGTGCAGAGAAGCTGGTCTCCTCCAATGGCTTCTTTCTAGGAAGCCATAGGAAACACGCCTCTCTGCTCTGCCCAAAGGCAATATATCCCAGGTGTCTGACCAAGGAGGAGAAATTGGCTCCCAGCTTAGGTTTTCGTAAGAGTGTTTTTGGATGTGTTGAATTTATGGCAGATGGTTGTGCTTATTCTGATTTGGAAGTCAGATTTCATCTCTTTCTCATTTGGGCTGTGGGTAGCGCTATATTTAGTAGTAATGAATTAGGAGACTGATGTAGGACTGACACTGACAGTGAAGAACAAATCTCTGTCTTTTCTAGTGCTCAGAATGTTAAGGTGATTTGGGAAGCTGGGTAAAATATAAGAGTAATGAAACAGGTGCTGTAGCAGCAGTAACTCCAGGGAGGGCTCAGCTCAGCTTGGCAGGAATGGTGTGTTTTTTTCCCCAGCTATAGAGACTGGAGCCCCTGCAGTGCTGACAGAAGTTAGGTATTGAGAATGTCCAGGACCTTCATCTCTCAGGCACCAGCCTGAGACAACTTGTACATTTCATATTCAGATGCAAAAGCCTTGCACACCTGGCAGACCACAGCTTTTTGCTTTCCAACACAGAGAGATGATGGTCTCTTTCACAGATGTCTATAGATACATACTCTTAAATACTTGAAAGCTTTGTCGTATAGGGGCAGCGTGTATCCCCCATAGCCCACCATTCAAAGTTGGGAGGATTCAGTAAGGCATCGTGGGAAGCACCTTGCACAGACCCTGGTGCAGATCAGACACTTGATGTTTTTTAAAATTTTATTGAGATATACTTGATTTATAATGCTGTGTTCATTTCTGCTGTATAGTAAAAT
Source organism: Moschus berezovskii (assembly GCF_049115385.1). Lineage (NCBI taxonomy): Eukaryota > Metazoa > Chordata > Mammalia > Artiodactyla > Moschidae > Moschus > Moschus berezovskii. The sequence goes on along the minus strand of NC_142463.1, from coordinate 98,789,158 downwards.
AATACAGTTATAATTTATACTCTTTCATATTCTTTTCCATTATGGTTTATCACAAGATATTGAATATAGTTCCCTGTGCCATATAGTAGGCCCTTGTTTATCCATCCTATATATAATAGTTTGCATCCACTAATCTCAAACTTCCAATACTTTACTCTGCACCCTCCTTGGCAACCACATCTGTTCTCTTTGTCGATGAGCCTGTTTCTGTTTCTTCAATATGTTTATTTGTGTTATATTTTAGATTCCCTATATAAGTGATATTGTATGGTATTTGTCTTCCTCTAGGCACTTAATTGTTGACCTTCCTCTACTCCACCTCCCTTTTCTGCCTTATTCCTACCTTCTCTCTCAAGGAAAGTTACCAGGACTTGCAATTAATTTCCCATTACATATATATATATATACACACACACACACATATAATGGAAGATGTTATGCTCTTTGATGATGGCATGGCTTCTTTTCTCTGAGTTTGACTCTCCATTAAATAGTATTTATAATACTGAAACACTAAGCATGGTCTTGTTCTGATCTTTTAATGAATTTGCCCATCTCACTTACTACCCTAATCTCTATCTTTGCCTTTCCTAGGGTGAGACATCTGTTTGAAAATAGTCACTGGAAAGCAGAAGAGTCAGGGCTGGCTGAGGGGAGTTGGTAGGGAGTTGGTAAGCACCTCACAATCACCTGACAAGGCAAGATATTGTAAAATGTGGGCTGTAACCATGGGGGTTTAGTTAGTTTGTGGGGAGGGTGGACTGGTGGTGATATGTGAGAATATTGTAGGAGCAGAGTGAAGCCCTGGACTGGGCTCCCTATGATGGGGCTGGGACTAGGGTGAGAAAAGGTGTACTACACTAATCAAGATAGATAATATTACTTTAGTGCAGTATTGACAATATCAAAGTTAAGTGAAAAAACCTATAGTGAACTAAATATCAAAATATTGGAGTGATATTTGAGCCTGAAGCAAAAGGAAAAGTTAGGAGTACTGAACTTGTCTGTGTTAGTCCATAAAGGCTGCCATAACAGAAAAGCATGGACTGGGTGGCTGAAACAACAGATATTTTTGTCTCACAGTTCTGGAAGCTGAGAAATACCAGATCAAGGTCCAGCAGGGTTGGTTTCTAGTGAGAGCTCTTTTCCTGGCTTACAGATGGATGCCTTCTCACTGCGTTTTCACGTGGTAGTGGGTCGGGGGAAGAGAGAAAGCTCTAGTGTCTCTTTTTATAAGGGCACTAATCCTATTATGAGAAGCCCATCCTCATGACCTCATCTAGCCCTAATTACATCCCAAAGACCTCATTTCCAAATATTATCACATTGGGGTTAGAGCTTTAACATATGAATTTCAGCAGGAATATAAACATGCACTTTATATTAGATTATAATATACAGACTTATATAGAATTATACAATTTTAATTATGTAATTATAATATATAGTTTATATATTTATATATCTTTTTAATATATATAATATAATTATATAAGAGCTTTAACATGAATTTTGGCAGGAAAATAAACATGCGGTTTATATTAGATTATAATATATAGAATTATATATTTAGTTTATATATAATATAAATTATAGTTATATAATTATAATATATAGAATTATATTAAATATAATGGTATGAATCACTATCTTTAATATTTTGATATTTTTCATCACTAATTGTTGTATTAATTTTAAAAATATTGCATTGAAATATCATTTATCTGGATTACTGAATTTTTTGGTACTTCCTTAAAATTTTCATTCCTGGCCCTGCCTTAAGGAAACCTATATTCCTGGATCTGGGGTAGGGCATTGGGTCAAGGCATGACCCTAAGCTAAAGGGTCAAGGTCTGACCACTCATTGGATTGTCCATTGCTGACCAAATTCTTCATTTCCTTCTTCTTCCTTGTTTATTGTCAAGTGTATGGTTGCATTTGCAACACTTGATTATTTTTATTGTTTCACAAAAAGTGGAAAGTGAAGTTGCTCAGTGTCCAACTCTTTGTGACCTCATGCACTGTAGCCTACCAGGCTCCTCTGTCCATGGGATTTCCCAGGCAAGAGTACTGAAGTGGGTTGTTATTTCCTTCTCCAGGGCATCTTCCTGATCCAGGGATTGAACCCAGGCCTTCCACATTGCAGGCACACACTTTACCCTCCGAGCCACCAGGGAAGCCCCTTACTGTTTGCATTTCATCCAACACTGTGATAATTAGTTAAATATAATATTCCATAAACAAGTCTAATTTCCTGAATGTCTCCTATGAATTAAGATAGGTAGGAACCAGAGAACCCATTCTGAATCTTCAGTTTTGTTAGGCAAACTTGTGGTGACTTCTGTAATTTCAGTGTGTTGGCAGATTTAGTCTAATTTTAAAGATTACAAATGTCTCTTCAGCTCTCTGATATTATGATGACTTTTTGAAATTTTTAAAATATTTTCTTAAACATTTTAAAACTTCTGATTTTGATATAATACTAAATTTACAGAAAAGTTATAGTAACTTCTGTCTATACATTTTACTCAATTTCAGCAATTGATTATATTTTGTTTCATTTGCTTTTATGTGTGTATACATGCACATACATACACACACATATATAATCGTTTCTGAACCATTTACGGGTAAGTTAGAGACCTCATTCATTGATGACATCTGCTATATAACCAAGTCTATATTTAATTTCATTATTTGTCCTAATCTTCATCACAGACATTCTTTTTTGCTGATTCAAGATCTAATCCAAGATCATGCATTGCATTTGATTGTTCAATTCCTTTCATCTCCTTTAATCTGCAGTATAATTCCTTAGCCTTTCTTTATCTTTATGACTTTTTTTGAAATGCACAAGCCAGTTATTTTGTAGATTCAGTTATTTTGTGTTATCTGATGTTTCCTCAGGTTTAGATTCAGGTTATACATTTTTCGGGCAGGAACACCACGCAACTGCTTTGTCCTCAGTACACCGTATCAAAGTGCATGGTGTTGATTTCTCCCAGTTTTGGTGACATTACCTTTTTTTTGTTGTTGTTGCTAAGAAGACACCACCTAGCTGCTTTCCTCTCCAGTCTTTTTGTGTCCAGTATTATAAGATATTATTGATACGTGACATTGTGTGAGTTTAAGATACACAATCTGATGATTTGATATGTGTATTTATGTGACAGAGTAACCCCAATAAGGTAATTAACACATCTGTCTTGGTGATGTTTACACTGAACACTTGGTTAGGGTGGTATCAACCAATTCTTTCCACTGTAAAGTTAATTTGTGTCAATAAATGATTTATGGAGAGATATTTTGAGACTATTTATCTTATTCCAATACTTTGGCCACCTCATGCGATGAGTTGACTCACTGGAAAAGACTCTGATGCTGGGAAAGGTTGGGGGCGGGAGGAGAAGGGGACGACAGAGAATGAGATGGCTGGATGGCATCACCGACTCTGTGGACATGAGTTTGGGTGAACTCCGGGAGTTGGTGATGGACAGGGAGGCCTGGCGTGCTGTGATTCATGGGGTCGCAAAGAGTCAGACACGACTGAGCGACTGAACTGAACTGAACTGAACTGAATCTAACTTTGACCTACTTGTTTTAGCATCCATTGATGAGTTTGTTCCATTTTTATTTCATTCAAAATATTAAAAATTTGTATTGATATTTCTTCCTTTACCTGTGTGTTATTTATTACTGTGTTGCTTAACTTCCAAATATTTGGGGATTTTCTAGCTATCATTCTGTTATTAATTTCTAATTTAATTATATTGTGGCATGAAAGCAGACACTGTATTATTTTTATTCTTTTAAACTCATAAGCTTTGTTTTATGGCCCAGAATATGGTCTGTCTTGGCAAATGTTCCATGTGAACTTGAGAAAAATGAGTATTCTGCTGCTGTTAGATGAAGTAATCTATAGATGTCAATTATATCCAGTTGATTGATGGATATAATACAGTGTTGTTGGATTCAACTGTGTCCTTACTGATTTTTCAACCTCTGAATCTGTTCCTGATGGAGTGATATTGAAGTCTCCAACAGTAATAGTGGATTCATGTTTCTCCTTGTAGTTCTGTCAATTTTTGCCTCAGGTGGTTTGATGCTCTGTTGTTAGACACATATACATGAAAGATTGTTACGTCTTCTTGGAGTATTGACCTATGCTATGTAATCACCTTCATTATTCCTGATAATTTTCCTTGCCCTGAAATCTGCTATGTTTGAAATTAGTGTAGCTACTTCTGCTTTCTTTTGATCGGTATTAGTATGGTATGTTTTTCTCCACCTATTTGCTTTTAATCTATATGTGTCTTTATCTTTTAAGTGGATTTATTATAGACAACATAGAGTTGGTTCTTGTTTTTTGATTCCCTCTAATAATCTTTGTTACAATCTTTAACTGATATATTTAGACCATTGATGTTTAAGTGATTTTTGATATAGCTGGATTAATATATACCAATTTGTTGCTTTTTTATTTGTTCGCTTGCTATTTGTTCTTGTTTCGTACACTTTTTCTGCCTTTTGTGGTTTTAAGTATGATTCCATTTATCTCTTTTCTTAGAATATCAATTATACATCTTTTAAAATTTTTGCTTTCATTAGTGGTTGGCTAAGAGTTTGTAATCAGAGAAGGCAATGGCATCCCACTCCAGTACTCTTGCCTGGAAAATCCCATGGAAGGAGGAGCCAGGTAGGCTACAGTCCATGGGGTTGCTAAGAGTCAGACATGACTGAGTGACTTCACCTTCACTTTTCACTTTCATGCATTGGAGAAGGAAATGGCAACCCACTCCAGTGTTCTTGCCTGGAGAATCCCAGGGATGGGGGAGCCTGGTAGGAGGCCGTCTATGGGGTCGCACAGAGTTGGACATGACTGAAGTGACTTAGCAGCAGCAGCAAGAGTTTGTAATATACATTTACAACTAATCCAAGTGTACTTTCAAATAATATTATACTACTTCCTGGGTAGTGTGAGTGATACTTTCTCTCTTTTTCTTTATTTGGCTGTACCGTGAGGCATGTGGGATCTTAGCTCCCAACCAGGGATTAAACCTGGATCCCGGCAGTGAAAACACTGAGTCCTAACCCGTGAACTACCAGGGAATTTCCTGATAATTTCTTATAACAACCAAATATCCCTAATTATTTCTTTCCATTCTGTTTTAAAATTGAAGTGTAATTGATTTACAATGTTGTGTTGGTTTCAGGTGTATAGCAGAGTGATTCAGATGTTATTGTTGTTTAGTTGCTAAGTTGTGTCTGACTTTTTGCGACCCCATGGACTGTAGCCCACCAGGATCCTCTGTCCATGGGATTTCCCAGGCAAGAATACTGGAGTAGGTTGCCATTTCCTTCTCTAGGGGATCTTCCCAACCCAGGAATCAAACCCATGTCTCCTACATTGGCAGGCAGATTCTTTACCACTGAGCCACCTGGGAAGCCCTGTATATATGTTTGAGTATATATGTGTGTATGGGCTTCCCTGGTAGTTCAGATGGTAAAGATTCTACCTGCAATGTGGGAGACTTGGATTCAATCCCTGGGTTAGGAAGACCCCCTGGAGAAGGGATTGGCAATGCTCTCCAGTATTAAAGCCTGGAGAATTCCATGGACAGAGGAGCCTGGCGAGCTGCAGTCTATGGGGTTGCAAAGAGCTGAACATGACTGAATGACTAATGTGTGTGTGTGTCTATATATATGCATGTATGTGTTTGTGTGTATTTGAATATGGGCCTTCTGCTTCATTGACTATGCCAAAGCCTTTGACTGTGTGGATCACAATAAACTGTGGAACATTCTGAAAGAGATGGGAAGCCCAGACCACCTGACCTGCCTCTTGAGAAACCTGTATGCAGGTCAGGAAGCAACAGTTAGAACTGGACATGGAACAACAGACTGGTTCCAAATAGGAAAAGGAGTACGTCAAGGTTGTATATTGTCACCTTGCTTATTTAACTTATATGCAGAGTACATCATGAGGAACACTGGGCTGGAAGAAGCACAAGCTGGAATCAAGATTGCCGGGAGAAATATCAATAACCTCAGATAAGCAGATGACACCACCCTAATGGCAAAAAGTGAAGAGGAACTAAAAAACCTCTTGATGAAAGTGAAAGAGGAGAGTGAAAAGTTTGGCTTGAAGCTCAACATTCAGAAAACAAAGATCATGGCATCTGGTCCCATCACTTCATGGGAAATAGATGGGGATACAGTGGAAACAGTGTCAGACTTATTTTGGGGGGCTTCAAAATCACTGCAGATGCTGATTGCAGCCATGAAATTAAAAGACGCTTACTCCTTGGAAGGAAAGTTATGACTAACCTAGATAGCATATTAAAAAGCAGAAACATTACTTTGCCAACCAAGGTCTGTCTAGTCAAGGCTATGGTTTTTCCCATGGTCATGTATGGATGTGAGAGTTGAACGGTGAAGAAAGCTGATCGCCAAAGAATTGATGCTTTTGAACTGTGGTGCTGGAGAAGACTCTTGAGAGTCTGCAAGGAGATCCAACCAGTCCATTCTAAAGGAGATCAATCCTGGGTGTTCATTGGAAGGACTGATCCTAAAGCTGAAACTCCAGTACTTTGGCCACCTCATGCGACAAGTTGACTCACTGGAAAATACTCTGATGCTGGGAGGGATTGGGGGCGGGAGGAGAAGGGGACGAGAGAGAATGAGATGGCTGGATGGCATCACTGACTCGATGGACATGAGTTTGAGTGAACTCCGGGAGTCGGTGATGGACAGGGATGCCTGGCGTGCTGTGATTCATGGGGTCGCAAAGAGTCAGACACGACTGAGCGACTGAACTGAACTGAACTGAACTGGTGGCTCAGCAGTGAAGAATCCAACTGCCCATGCAGGAGATGCAGGTTCAATTCCTGGATCAGAAAGGTCCCCTGGAAGAGGATATGGCAACCCACTGCAGTATTCTTGCCTGGAAAATCCCATGGACAGAGAAGCCATGGGATTGCAAACAATCAGATACAACTTAGCAATTGAGCATGCATGCATACATATATATGCATATATTCTTTTTCAGATTCTTTTCCCTTATAGGTTATTCCTTCCCATTGTTGAAACATTCATTTCACTTATGCATAAGCATATGTTTGTATGTCTGCATATATAAATGCTTTTGCATGTATGTATGTGCACATAAGCATACGAAAATAAGCATATACACATAAGCATAAAGAAATACATAAACATGCATAATCAAATACATTGTTGTTATTATTACCTGTTGTGAAAGTGAAAGTTGCTCAATCATGTCCAACTCTTTGAAACCCCATAGACTATACAGTCCATGGAATTCTCCAGGCCAGTATACTGTAGTGGGTAGCCATTCCCTTCTCCAGGGGATCTTCCCAACTCAGGGATCTAACCTGCATAGGCCTCCTGCATTGCAGGTGGATTCTTTACCTTCTGAGCCACCAGGGAAGCCCAAGAAAACTGGACTGGGTAGCCTATGCCTTCTCCAGTGGATCTTCCTAACCCAGGAATTGAGCCAGGGTCTCCTGCATTGCAGATGAATTTTTTTTTTTTTTTACCAGCTCTGCTACCAGGGAAGCCCGAATAAAAAGGCACATGGGATCTTAGTTTCCTGACCAGGGATCGAACCTACATTCCCTGCATTGGAAGTGGGACTCTTAACCACTATTCCATTAGGGAAATCCCAATTACGTGTTAGATCAGTTAATAAGAAAGATAGAACTTTTTGTTTTACCTTCACTTTTTTATGCTTTTCTTTATGTAGATCCAAATTTCTGACTTGTTTCATTTTTCTTCTCTATGAAGAATTATTTTCAACATTTCTTACAAGGCAGGTCTCTGGCAGCAAGTTCCCTCAATTTTTATCTGAGAAAGTTTTAATCTTTCCTTCACTTTTGAAGGATAATTTTGCAGGGTTCAGAATTCTAGGTTGGTTGTTTGTTTCTCTCAACTCTTGAATTATTTCACTCCACTCTCCTCTTGCTTGTATGGTTTCTGACAAAAGGTCAGCAGTAATTCTTCTTTTTATTCTTCTATAGGTAATGTGTTTTCCCCACTCTGGCTTCTTTCAAGATATTTTTTTCTTTGTCTTCGATTTTTTAAGTTGGAATATATGTGTTCAGGTACAGTTTTTTAAGTTTATCTTATTTGGTGTTCTCTCAGCTTCCTGGATCTATAGTTTGGTGTCTGACATTAATTTGGGGGAAATTCTCAGTTACTGTTGCCTCAAATATTGCTTCCATTCCTATTACTCTTCTTTTTTTGGTATTCTCATTGTGTTTATGTTATACCTTTTATAGTTGTCCTACAGTTCTTGGATATTCTGTTCTTTTTCTTTTTTTTCCAGTCTTTTTAAGTTTTCGTTTTGGAATTTGCTGTTATTATATCCTCAAGCTCAGAGATTCTTTCCTCAGCCTTTTCCAGACTATCAATGAGCCCATTACAACCATTTTCCACAGCATATTAAAAAACAGAGATGTTATTTTGCCAACAAAGGTCTGTGTAGTCAAGGCTATGGTTTATCCAGTAGTCATGTATGGATGTGAGAGTTGGACTATAAAGAAAGCTGAGCGCTGAAGAATTGATGCTTTTGAACTGTGGTGTTGGAGAAGACTCTTGAGAGTCCCTTGGACTGCATGGAGATCAAACCATTCAACTCTAAAGGAAATCAGTCCTGAATATTCATTGGAAGGACTGATGCTGATGCTGAAACTCCAATAGTTTGGCCACCTGGTGTGAAGAACTGACTGATTGGAAAACACCCTGATGCTAGGAATGATTGAAGGCAGGAGGAGAAGGAGATGACAGAGGATGAGATGGCATCATTGGATGGCATCACCAACTCAGTGAACATGAATTTGAGCAAGCTTTAGGAGCTGGTGATGGACGGGGAAGCCTGGCGTGCTGCAGTCCATGGGATCACAAAGAGTTGGACATGACTGAGCAACTGAACTGAACTGAACAACCATTTTCCATTTTTAATCTGTCGCATTTCTTTTTGACTCTATCTTTGACATTTCATCTCTCTGCTTACATTATTCATTTATTATTTCATTGTCTCCTTTTTCCATTAGAGCCCTTAGCACAATAATCATAATTGTTTTAAATTCCTAGCCTGATAATTTCAACATTCCTGAGTCTAACATCTGACTCTCACTGTGCTGCTGTTCAGTCTCTTCAGATTGTAGTTTTTTGCTTTTAGTTTGCCATAGGGGCTTCCCTGGTGACTCAGTGGTAAAGAATCCACCTGCAGTACAGGAGATGCAGGTTTGATTCCTTCGTCAGAAAGATCACCTAGAGGAGGATCTGGCAACCCACTCCAGTCTTCTCTCCTGGAAAATTCCATGGACTGAGGAGCCTGGCAAATACTGTCCAGTCCATCGGGTTGCAAAGAGTCGGACACAACTGAAGCAACTGAGTACAGCACGTGCCTTGTAATTTTTGGTTGGAATCTGGACATGTTGTACTGTATGAAAGGAACTATAGTAAATAGGCTTTTAGTGGTGTGGTAGTAGGTGTGGAAGGGAGAGAAAGAATTCGTTCTCTAATTGGGGCACAGATGAGCCTGTGTCCTGGACTGTAAGCTTCACCAGTGATTCTCAGTTTTCTCCTCTTTTTCCCTTGGATGGATAGAGGGGTGCTGAATTTGGGTAATTTTCTTCATCCAGGTATGTTCAGTTCAGTTCAGTTCAGTTCAGTCACTCAGTCGTGTCCGACTCTTTGCGACCCCATGAATCACAGCACGCCAGGCCTCCCTGTCCATCACCGACTCCCGGAGTTCACTTAAACTCATGTCCATCGAGTCGGTGGACATCCAGCCATCTCATTCTCTCTCGTCTCCTTCTCCTCCCACCCCCAATCCTTCCCAGCATCAGAGTCTTTTCCAGTGAGTCAGCTCTTCGCATGAGGTGGCCAAAGTATTGGAGCTTCAGCTTTAGCATCAGTCCTTCCAGTGAACACCCAGGATCAATCTCCTTCAGAATGGACTGGTTGGATCTCCTTGCAGGTATGTTATGCTCTGGAAAATAGTTACTTCTTAGGGAAAGCCTTGTTGGGAAGAGAATGCTCTGGTGTATTTCAGAATGGTTCCCTTTCCATGCTGGAAGTATGAGGGGATTTTTCTATGATAGTCACTAAAAAGAGCTCCTGGAGGTAAAACTCACAAAGGTGTGGGATACCACCTATAACTGGCTCTCCATAGAGTTGTCTCCAGCAGTTGGTCAATTACAGGTTAGGTTTTCCTACCCTGGCACCAGTTCCTGCAAAGGTTTGTGCTCATGGGTTTCTGCTGTACTTAAGTTGTGATTCTCAGTATCCCCCCCAACTTTGATTGGGAGAGTGATTTTCCTTGTGGCCTCATTTCTCTGACATATCTAAGCAAATCTGATGATTTTTCAGTTTGTTCAGGTTTTCACTTGTTGTTAAAGTGGAGTGATGACTTCAAGGTCTATTGGTAATGATATGTTTATCTCCATCATTTCTTCTCTGCTTATTAGTTGACCTTTTACTCTAAGGTCTTTAGTTAATTTTCTTTGAATTTGCTTTGGTTCAACATTTCAAGCCTAGGTGTGACTCACACAGGTTCATTGATGCATAATTGTTATTAATTACTTTATTTTTGGCAACACTCAGTCTTCATTGCTGCACTTGGGCTTTCTCTAGTTGCCGCAAGTCAAGACTACTCTCTAGGTGCGGTGCATGGGCTTCTCATAGCAGTGATTTCTCTTGTGTGGAGCACAGTCTCTGGGCATGTGGGCTTCAGTAGCTGTGGCCATGGGCTTACTTGTCTCACAGTATATGGGATCTTCCTAGACCAGGGATTGAACTCCCCTGCACTGGTAGGTGGATTCTTAACCACTAGACCACCAGGGAAGCCCCATGTATAATTTTATTTAGGTAATTGATTTATTTGAATGTTTGTTGAGAACTGCAGTAAACCCACCAATTAACTTAGTATGCTTTTGTCTAGTGATGGTTGATTCTTTCATTAGTCCTCATAGAGTCTGTAGAGCATAAAGCATGGTTCCTGATCCTAAGAAGTTTATATTCTTATAGGGAAGAGAAGACGAGCATATACTAAGACATGGCCAATGTCATATTAAAGTATATATATCATCACTGTGTTATAGGTACAAAGAGTAAGTCTGTACCAATTCTGAGAAGGAAGTTATGGATGAGAATGAGAAGGCAGGCAAGATCCTATAACTCATAGCCATCAGGAGAGGAGGTCTTTGCAGACTTAGGATAAACTCTGCCCATTTACCTTGCCTGGAAAGATGAACTGCTTTATAGGTGAATTTTTACATGGGGCTTATAAATCTCGATGGAACACACATAGGGAAGAGTGGGCTGCTGTCACTAAACCTTGGGTCTCACTAAATCTCCATACCCAAGCATTCCTTGGAACCTAGAACAAGGTCATAGAGTTGAAGCAGGAGACCATGACCCAGATAATTCTCTCCTTTTTTTTTTTTTTAACTCCCTGCTTATCCTAGAGGTGGAAGCTCTTTCTTTTTGTGAAATTGTTCTGTGAGCTGTGTTTCCAGACCCTTGCAGAAAGAATATTACCTATTGATAGCAGAAAAGCATGACAGGATTTATTTTTTTTCTGACTGAACAATTTTGTGTTTCCAGACTGTCTACCCTCTGGTTGTAAATGCTTCGGGGGCAGGGCCCTGCATTATATTTTATGACATTCCCCATTCCCTGTGCCCCCGCATGAATTATCCATCTATTGACTGGTTTTCTGAAAAACACTGACTGCTTTGGGATGTGTGTGATAGGAGACAGAATGATGAAATTTGTTGACTCTTGTAAATTTAAAGCTTTTACTGTGTTACCTTAACACTGTGACCCTGGAGTGGCTCTACATTTTCCATTGCAGAATAAAAATCACTATAGTAGTTCCAGACCTCACTTTTCCATATATATTTACATATACATACACATATCTCTCTATTATATATATATATATATATATATATATATGTATATGAACACGTATATATTTTTCATGGAGAAGAAAATGGCATCCACTCCAGTATTCTTGCCTGGGAAATCCTATAGACAGAGGAGCCTGGTGGCTACAGCCCATGTGGTCTCAAAAGAGTCAGACATGACTTATTGACTAAACAACAACAAAAACAATATATATTTTAACATATTCTTATGTATTTATATACATATATATATATATTAATGTATTCTTCCCTATTTAAAATGCAGGTGGACTTTTAAAAGAAAAGGGCCCCTATATATTGAAAAGTTTCTTTGAAATAAAAAAAACTGTGACCTAGATGACCTCCAGTGGTGGGCTGTAGGCTAACTTAGAGCAAGGGAGGCATTCCTCAGTTCAGTTCAGTTCAGTTCAGTCGCTCAGTCGTGTCTGACTCTCCACGACCCCATGAATCACAGCACGCCAGGCCTCCCTGTCTATCACCAACTCCCGGAGTTCATTCAAACTCATGTCCACAGAGTCGGTGATGCCATCCAGCCATCTCATTCTCGGTCATTCCCTTCTCCTCCCGCCCCCAACCCTTCCCAGCATCAGAGTCTTTTCCAGTGAGTCAACTCGTCGCATGAGGTGGCCAAAGTATTGGAGTTTCAGCTTTAGCATCAGTCCTTCCAATGAACACCCAGGATCGATCTCCCTTAGAATGGACTGGTTCCCTAAAATGACACTATGTAGGTGACTCTATTGGAGAAGGCAATGGCACCCCACTCCAGCACTCTTGTCTGGAAAATCCCATGGATGGAGGAGCCTGGCAGGCTGCAGTCCATGGGGTCGTAAAGAGTGGGACACGACTGAAGTAACTTTGCAGCAGCAGCAGCAGCCAGTGATTCTATGTTGTCCATGAAGGTGGCTTCTGGAAAGATGGCTCAGATTCTTCATACTCTCTTCATGGGCCTTACTCTTGAGCCTGATGAAGTCTGAAGCTTGGTATAGTATAATTCTTCCAACCAAGGTGGTACTTAGAATTATGCCTTCTTAATGGTATGGTTAGATCTTGTGGAACTTTAAGTCTATGCTGATTAAGAACCTATTAAGTCATGCAGTGCTCCCAGCTAGGATGCCTGCATATATCAATTGTGGAAACCAACAGTTGGATCAAGGAAATCCCCCAACTTGAAATGAATATAGACTTGAGTTATTAAGCCCAGAAATATTTCCTGTCTTTGAGATTTGCTGGTAGGCCATGCTTGCCTTAAGTTAAAGGGTCAGATTTTCGCCTAAGCACTTGAGCTCTCTCGCTATTTCGGGTAACCACCTCCCCACACATGCATGCTTCATCAGGAGTCGGAGCAGGGTGAGTCTTGTCGGCTATGTCCTGTGCCGCATTGGGATCTCTTCCTTGGCCAAGTTCAAGTAAATGCACCTGATGAGTTTGCCTCCTTCTGTGATAATGTTGTAGGGCTTTTGATTACATGTTATTGTAGGTAATCCATCCTCATGTTAACAGGCATTCCTCCAAGTGAGGACAAGGCCTGGCCCATGGTAGATGATGACTCTCCCTTGGGATCTCCTGGGGACAGGCTGGTGCTTTTAGAACTGCAGTGTGCCTTGATCTTAATTTATCTGTTGTATTCAATATCATCAGAAGCCAGGGAAAGGCCGAATACCTGACCTCCATTCCAGGGCTGTGATATTGCACCCATTCCAAGATTCCTTTGATCCTTGCTTCGACAAGTCAAGTAGGAGAACTCCTTAGCTTTCCTTTGTACCCCCAAATTCATCTGACTTTGAGCATTTGAGCCCGTTTAGTTTTCAAAATACAGATTGTTTTGGTTGCTGGTTGGAGAAAAAAGAAAAAGCTTTGACAGTCTACTGGAAAGTAGCTGATGAGACTAATGCTTTTCCAAGCGTCCATGTGAAGATTAATATTCCTCCCAGCCATTACCTGGATGTCATGAGATAAGATGATTCTTGAGGAATAGTACATTGGGCTTCGTTTGGTCTTCCTGAGAACTTAGAAAGGCAGGCAAGGGCTACTACCTTCAGTTTACAGTATTCATGTTAAGTCCACTCCTGCTTCAAATGAAGACAACTGCTTGGCCCGGTTAGTTTCAGAGTGTTTATTTAGAATAAATTCAGGTCTGCTGAAATAATGTCTATCTTTGTAGGGAGCAAGAAAATATTCACCAAAATTCATGAAAATTTTTCATTTAAGGAAGAGAATTGTTGACTTTCTTGAGTGTAAAAGTCGATAAACTGAAAGAGAAAGAAAGAAAGGGAATGAAAGAAAGGAAGAAATAAAGAAAAGTGAAACAACCTCTGTGTAAAACATTAGTGCTGGGTTAAGCAGACATTGATTTCAGATAATTCCCATATGTGTAACATCATACATATTATAAGCACATGGCCTTTCTCATGTATCATCCATTCTCATCTGAAATCTTCTGGTGTGAACTGTGAAATAACGAAACTGAATTTTAAAATGTGTTTTATAATTAGAATCAGTGGCTTTGTTACAAAATCCGGTTTTAAAGAGTATAGTCTCAGTTGTCCACAGGCCAGAAACCAATTCCTTGTAATATGGAAAAAATGCCAGTACTGGGTCTATATATTTTTTAAAAAATGAAATGCCCCCATTTTCTCCAGCCTTCTTTTGTGGCTACTTTCTCTGTCTCATACTGTTCAGAGGGCTGAGCTGAGGGTAGATCTAAATATGGGATGTACTGTAGCTTCAGGTGCTAAGAGCCTTTTCCTACTCTTGGTTTTCTGAGACAGCAGAACTTCAAGAAAAAGAAGCACTCGATGTCTATCTTTTGTGGCTTCAGTGCAGGTTCTTAGCCAAAGAAAAAGTCCTTGTCAGCTTTCTGGGAGCCCAAGAGTAGCTGTGTTTGTATTTGCTGAGCCTCTGAAGGGTAGTTCACTTGGGAAATTCAGCCATACTCATGTGGGTGCCCAGTCTGGGCATTTGTAGGTGATTAAGCCTATGTTCAGAGAAGGCAATGGCACCCCACTCCAGTACTCTTGCCTGGAGAATCCCATGGACAGAGGAGCCTGGTGGGCTGCAGTCCGTGGGGTCGCTAAGAGTCAGACACGAATGAGCAACTTCACTTTCACTTTTCACTGTCATGCATTGGAGAAGGAGTGGCAACCCACTCCAGTGTTCTTGCCTGGAGAATCCCAGGGACGGGGGAGCCTGGTGGGCTGCCGTCTATGGGGTTGCACAGAGTCGGACACGACTGAAGCGACTTAGCAGCAGCAGCAGCAGCAAGCCTATGTTAGGGCAGACTTCCCAGGAGACAGAGGGATTAAACACCTTGAACTGATGGTTGGCTCCAGGGTTGTTAAAAGTCTTATAAAAAGAGTGGACCTAAGGCTGTTGCCGCTAAAGGCCCTGGGTGAGAGGGGAACTTGCACTTAAAATGACTGAGAGTCTTGGTTTCAATCTGTGAAGGCGTGTTTGGTTTTTTGTTTTGTTTGTTGTTGTTGTTTTTAACTTTTTTTTGGAGACTCACTGAAGTTCTTTTATAAATTAATTTATTTTTGGCTGCACTGGGTCTTCATTGTTGCACATGAGCTTTCTCTCATAATACAGAATTTCAGCATATCCATGCACCTTATTAAGCCCCATCTTAAACCCAGTGTCTAAGTCTGCTGTTACAACTCACTGATGGTATATGAACATTAGGAGATGATTTGAAGGAAGAAAAGGCCTTGTTGGCAATACTCCTGTTAAGCCATTAGTCTATAAATTCCAGCTTTACTGTGAAGTTCTATAGAGTGTTAAATACACGGTTTCTTGTCTTACTTCACACAATTCTCTAAAATCAGTTTTGAACTTTGGTTATGAGTCTTCATAATTCAGTATCTGGTCGTTCCTATGGCTTATACATAACTTTGTAAAAAAGAAGAAAATTTTTTTCTGATGCTTTGAATATAGTTTTGAAAGGAGTTTGACTTTTCCCTCTCTCATTCATCTCAACATAGAGTGCACTATTTCACAATATGAGATTTTTGTCATTTATATTATCATATTCTTTATTATATAACTTTAACAATTGAGTTGATCTGTTTAAAATATAAATTTACTCAAGTTAATTAAAAATAAGCTTTTCAAAAATTATTATATTTATAACAAATGTACTGTAAATAGAATAAAGACATGCTATTCACTGTAAAAAAAAAGATGGGACGTGGGGCAAGTTGTAGCTACTGTACTCTAGTTGCGGCAAGTGGTAGCTACTGTTCATTGCAGTGTGCAGGCTTTTCATTGCAGTGGCTTCTCTTATTGAGGAGCATGGGCTCTGGGACTAGTGAGCTTCAGTCGTTGCAGGATACAGGTTCAGCATTTGCAGCTCACGGGCTCTAGAGTATGGGCTCAGCAGTTGTGATGCACAGGCTTAGTTGCCCCGTCGCACGTGGGATCTTCCCAGACCAGGGATCAAACCAATGTCCCCTACATTGCAAGGCAAATTCTTAACCACTGGACCACCAGGGAAGCCCTGTTTTTGTTTTGTTTTGAATACATGGATAGTTTTAAGTACAGAAAATCCTTTAAAAAATTACACTCCTTGTTTAGACCCGTATTGTCTTCCCAGCCCACATTCCCAGCAACTGATGGCACTGTTGGAGTCACATTCAGATTTCTAACCCTGGTGGGGACAAGCCCCTCTCACATGTGCAGCAGGAGGGGAGGCACATGGAAGAGAGAACACCTTACAGGGGCTGTGGGTCTGGGGAAGCAGCAAGGCCCATGTCGAGACAGGGAGCACTGACATCAGGCCGTGACCTTTGGAGTGTGTGATACAGACTGGCAGGGGTGGGAGCAGGAAGCAATTTTGGCTGAGGTCAGTGGTGACCTTCAGGTTTCAGCACACGGGATCAGGGACAGTGGGGGTGTTGCAACTGAGGCCATGAGGTTGAGCAGAAAATGGCACCTGCGGTTGCAGCAGGTGAACCGTGATGGCTGCCAAGGAGAGCTCAAAAGCCATTTGGAGACCCTGCCAGCCAGAAGGCGAGGCCTGAGGCCTGGGATTCCACAGATCTCCTGCTCCAGGCTCAGGGCCAAGGACTGTTGAAATTGTTACCCCAAAACTCCTCCAGTCGCCCTTCTCCAGCTGGGAGAAGTAGTAGGAGGCACAGGCTACTCCTGTTCTTTAACTGAGAGACATGCTGCTTCTTATTCTGGGGAATTTCATGTTAGCAGTTGCCTGCATGTGAAACTCCACAGAACTCAGTGTGGAACTCTGCTAAGAACTTAGGATACCAAGCCAACTGGGGCCGGTATCTCCTACTGTTGGGAGATGAACTTCTTCCTAATTATTTGATAATCTTCTGACAGCTGCAGTTTGAACATTTCTAGTCTCCAGGAAGAGCTTCCCAGGTGGTGCAGTGATAAAGAACCTGCCTGCCAATGCAGGAGATGCCAGAGACTGGGGTTCAATTCTTGGGTTGGGAAGATCCTCTGGAGTAGGAAATGGCAACCCACTCCAATATTCTTGCCTGGAAAATTCCATGGGAAAAGGAGCCTGGCAGGCTACAGTCCATGGGTCACAAATAATTGGACACAACTGAGCATGCATGCACGAGTCTCTGGGAAAAGAGAATCTTTGCTGTCAAGTAAATTTATTCCAAACTAGGTGTTTTATGACATTACCGATAAAGTTTATGTCCAGTTGTTGTTTTCCTGAAATATTCTGCTCTTATTGAATATGGCTGGAGGGCATCCGAATGACTGAGTCGAGCTATTCTTAAAAGTTTACACTTGTTGCAGTATGAAAATTGCTCCTGTGTGCCACTTTTTTGTGGCATAAATGGCAATATCTATTCAGAGTGCCACAGTGACCTGCCCAGCTCCCCCGTCTTCACTACCTCATTTGGCAAAGAACCAGATTAAAGTGCTGACATTGAGACTGACTCTCCGGCTCCTCCAAGTGAGAAACGTGAAGCCCATTGTGCTTCCATGCCAGCACGCTCTGAGAAACCGAGGCTGTCTTTTTCTTATTTGTTTTTTGGTCATGGTATTTGAGTTCTACCTGGTGTTTTGATTAAAGCTTACCTTCTGTAGAATGGTAAGGGGTAGCCCCGTAATTATCAAGGCGTAAATATCAGATATTCTTTAGAAAAAAAAAGTAACAGAACAGTAACAGCAAAGCCACATGAGCGGTCATGCAGCTTAGACCAGTGCCCCTTAAAGAGGAATTTTCTGGAGGGCCTCAGCTCTGCCCTGTATTTAGAATTTGTTCTGAGGGGAAGGAGGTCATATGTTTTCCGCTGCTATTGGCAGATACCTCAGTGGTCCAATGTGGTACTCATTTAAACTATCTCTGTGGCCAAAAATGAGACCACACTGTGAGGGCTTCTGCCCCAAGGATACATGAAGAGAGAGGTTCTCTTTTTTTAACTTTTTATTTTATATTGGCTTATAGCTGATTTACAATATGATAGTTTCAGGTGGACAGCAAAGGGACTCAGCCAGACATATACATGTATGCTGCTGCTGCTGCTGCTAAGTCACTTCAGTCGTGTCCAACTCTGTGTGACCCCATAGACGGCAGCCCACCAGGCTCCCTCATCCCTAGGATTCTCCAGGCAAGAACACTGGAGTGGGTTGCCATTTCCTTCTCCAATGCATGACAGTGAAAAGTGAAAGTGAAGTCGCTCAGTCGTGTCCGACCCTTAGCGACCCCACGGACTGCAGCCCACCAGGCTCCTCCATCCATGGGATTTTCCAGGCAAGAGTACTGGAGTGGCTTGCCATTGCCTTCTCCGATACATGTATGCATTCTCCCCCAAACTCCCCTTCCATCCAGGCTGCCGCGTAACATTTAACAGAGTTCCCTGTGCTGTACAATAGGTCCTTGTTGGTTATCTATTTTAAATATAGCAGTCCTCTTTACGCCCCTGGCTCTTGGCTCTGCATTAGCCAGCTTCATTCTGGGTCCTTCGTCCCCTCTGTCCCCTCGTGTTCCCTCCCAGTGGAGAAGCACAGTCCTGCCCGCTGTGAAGCCTCAGGCCTCACGTTAGCCGGGGAATCTCTCCTCCACAGCCACACATGTGTCACTGTTTCTGTGGAGGGGTATTTTCTGCTTCTGTTCCATAAAAGCAGCCCTTTACAAATCTTTTGGAATCATGACACTTCTTTATTCTCCCTCCCTATTCACTCCTCCAAGCTGTGCCTTGTAGCCAGAATGTACTAAAATCAAAAGTAAAGTATTTGTTGTGTACTTATGCTCAGAGATGGTTCTTCAAGCTAGATACTAGGATATTATCTCCTGTCTTTAAATTTTAAATGCAGATGTATTTCAAGGGCCACAGAATGGACTACTTGATACTAGGACTGTTTTAGAGAAATCTGTGTTGGATGATGGCTACAACTGTGGGACACAGAAGTGAGAATCAAGAATCAAGCGTTCTTCACGAGGCATTTCCTTGAGGAGGTTAAAGGAAGCTGCAGACATTGCTGAGTCCTGCCACAGCGAAGAAATGAGACAGGCTTTCAGGCAAGAGCTATTCTGAGGCTCAGAGAGACAAGAGACAGGAATGCCTTGAGGTTGCTTAGAGATTTTGTGAACCTCACTGAGAGGTCTGGAGACAGCTTGAGTCTTGGATCACAGTTTCAAAGCATTTGTGTTTTCTTTCCATCTGCTCACAGTTCCCGGGGTTCTGGTGATCTGGACCACCTCAAGACACTGCTGACTGAGAGGCAGAAAAACTAGCAGCTGCTTCTGTTACCCTCAGACTGGAAGGCCTGGGCTAAGGGCCTTGCTGTCAGATCCCTGCCAAGGCCTTTGGCTTTCTTGAATGACTTGATCACACACTGATGTTTCAAGGCTGGGTGCTCCCCAGCTGGAGCCCTGAAAATGCTTGCGTGGCATCCCCAGAGAAGGAAACTAACTTGAAAGAAACTCCCACAAAGTAAATCACCAGGACCGGATGGTTTTCATCCAAGAGTTGGGGAAGGAAATGAAGTGTGAAATAGCACAGATACTGATGAAGACATTAGTTCTCCATTAAAACCACAACTGTGTCAGAGCAGAGGAAGTTTGCTAACACGATGACCTTATTGCAGGAGGAGAGAGATTAGTGGCCTATCTGCTGCCTCTGGAAAACCTGGTCCACGTGGAAAGAATGCCACAAAATATGCACAAGGACACAATAGCCTTTATCCCCTTAAAGTAGGGAAGAGGAACATCATTGTAATTCACGCATGGCAGCATTTCAGTGGAGTCCTTGGAAAGAGTATGATAACGAACATGTAATAACCTGTGGGCGGCTAATCTCCTGCTCCTGTGCCGATGGCAAACGTCACTAATTGATCTGGCACTCTTCTCTCTAAGCTTGAATCAGGTTTTATACTCCTCAAGTTTGTGATCTTCACTGCCACTGTCAAATGACCAGAGTTGACATATATGTTGAAATGCATTTATCCTCTTTGTCTAAGAGGATGTATTTTTATCATGGACCACATGAACTCATCATTAAATTGTAAATAATGACAAGAAGAAAGTCTTTCACAGGTAGTTCAGGAGCAGACAAGAGACATGTCACATTATTTCTTCCAAAGACTATCTAACTCCAGGGATAAACAGCTTTATCCTGGATTCAGGAAATGAATCCTAATGTGTTATCCCAACCCAAACCGTGGAAGAGTATTTCTGATGGGGAGGAAAGTCAGCTACCCTCTGAACAGTCAGCAGCATGTCCAGAAGGTCCTTTTAAGAAATGAGAATCGAGTCAGCCTCCTTCATTAGGCATTTCCTTGTGGAGGTTAAAGAAAGTTGTAGACATTGTTGAGTTCTGCCACAACAGTAACTCTGTGGGCAAAAAAAAAGTGAGACAGACTTCCAGGAAGGAGGTACTCTGAGGCTTGGAGAGAACAGAGATAGGAATGTTGAAACTGTGTGACTTTTTGAAAAACCTCAGGTTTCATTGGGACTGGCCTTCATTTCATAGAATGGGAGCAGCCTGACTCTGCTGCAGGTATGGGAATTCCATGGGCCTAATGCACAAAATGTTTTGCCTTTGGGCTGGACAAAGCTTCTATCACTGGTAATGATTAAAGCTGTTTGGTTATAATAGCTTTCCTATAGCCTCATGGCCTCCATGTAAAAGGATATGTGATAGAGCAGATCTCCTGGAATGGACTGTAAATGATCATTTAGAGAAGGAATCTGCCTGCCTCACTAGAGGGTGGGCTGTTTTTCTTGATCAATGAAAAGGTGCTACATACTTTGTTTAACAGAGAATCTATAGTAAAATGTACTTAACATGGGAGACACCCTAACTGTACTGTGATTTCTTGCTGATAAATCAGGATCTTGTCCTATCATAGGGCCATTACTTGGGAAATGAGCAGGTGCTGGGGTTCAAGAGGACAGGGCAGCAAGGATATGATGGGGTCCCTGGTCATCAGATCTGGGTGCCATTAATAAGTTGCCACTCCATTGCTAGGTACCCTGTGACTTTGGTCACCTCTAGAGGAATCATGGGTCATAGAATGAGATGTTGGGGAGGTCATTGTGTCTAGAGCTTTGCCTTACAGGAGCTAGGGATTATCATCTTACTGTACAGCACGGAGAACTCTACTCAGTGATCTGTGGTGACTTAAGTGTTAGTCACTCAACTGTGTCCAACTCTTTTCGACCCCATGGATTGTAGCTGACCAGGCTACTCTGTCCATGGGATTCTCCAGGCAAGAATACTGGAGTGGATTGCCATTCCCTTCTCCAGGTGACCTAAATGGGAAAGGAATCCAAAAAGGGGATATATATATATATATAGCTGATTCTCTTTGCTATACAGTAGAAACTAATACAACATTGTAAAGCAAACATATGCCAATACAAATTTTTTAATAATTAAATTAAAAAATAAAAGTAAAGATCATAGTTGCTCAGAGTACCTTAAGGGTGCAGTGTAGGGGAGGTGTAGATGAATGAGAGGAGGGAATCCAGGTCTTCTCATGTCACCACTCTGCTTCTGAGCCTCAGTTTCCTGTCTTTAACAGGCTCTATAAAAGAAATGTGGACTTAGCATGCTGTTTAGAGCACAGGGAGAAATCTCTGTGAATTAAATGATTACATTTCCAAGTCATTTGTAGTTTACAAAGTGCTTTCATCTGCATTATTTTACCCTGCTGAAGACTCCCTGAACTGGGTAAGCAGTAAGATTCCTAATCCACTTTCCACAGCTATTTCAGCTGAGACTCAGCAGGGTTAAATGGCTTCCTCAAGGTCATATCAAGGTCATAACCAGGGGTCAAGCTTCTGATTTCTGATTCTGAATCCAGGGTTCCTTTCACCCTACAATGATAGCTCATGGAGAGTTGATTCTATATATCATTCACTTTAATGACAGCAGAGTGTTCAGCGTCACAGCGTGGTAAAAATAGACTGTGAGGACAAGGAGGTTCTCGGTAGCAAACAAACTGAGCTCACCAAAATGTTCTCGCGGGCAGACTCGGTTGCTGTGGCCTTTAGGAAAGCCTTGGCTGTCCTGCCGAGGGCAGCGTCACCTACTCACCACGTCCAGCTTTCTCTGAGAAGCTGCCTCTTGGCTCCAAGGCCAGATGCAGGCACTGCCCTGGAGGACAATGGCAGGGCTGGGGAGTGGGGAGGGGGGTAGGATTTCTTCTGGGGTGTGGGGTTCGTGGACTGAGAGCACATCCCTGATGGTGGGACTGGACCATGTGTCCCACAACAGCGAGCTGGCTGGGTTTTGGCACACAGAAGGGGAAATAGCCTGGGGAGCCTGGGGTTCCTGTGCCCCCGAGGTTTTTCTGAGGGCTGGGGGGAGGACGCTGAGAGTGTATGAAAGAGTAAAAGTAGCCAGGCCAAAGGAAAAGCCCCATTTTCATTTGCTTAAAGATAATTTATAATCACCCTGCTTTTCAATATGGTGTGATATGGATTATAGTTAGTAAAAAAAAAAATCACACGTTTGCCATTGTTCAGTTTCTAAGTCATGTTCAACTCTTTTGTGAGCCCATGGACTTTTTGTAGCCCTCCAGGCTCCTCTGTCCATGGAATTTTCCAGGTAAGAATATTAGAGTGAATTGCCATTTCCTCCTTCAGGGGATCTTCCTGACCCAGAGATGGAACCCCGCTCTCCTGCATTACAAGCAGGTTCTTTACTACTGAGCCATCAGGGAAGCCCTCACTTGCATGTGTATGTGGCTAAAATAAAGATAAATGGGAACTAAGGGATCATACTGAGAAAGTTGAGGTGGTCTCATATGACCATTTAACACTCCTAGACAACACAACCACTTTGTAAGGGAGACTATATATATATATGTGTATATATACTTATATATATAAGTACACACATATATATGTGTGTATTTCTATTAGGATGCAGCACTAGTATTCTGTGTAATAGTCTTTTGAATATTTCTTCCTTTGGAAATGTCCAGCTAAGGGGAAATGCTTTACATTACAGTAGAAGAGAGCTTGGAAAATAGACAGTTATCCACTTGAAGAAATCCTATTAAATCAGTGGTCCTTGTCCTTTTAAAGTCAGTAGATTCCTTTGATAATTCCATGAATTCCATTTATCCTCTTCCCAGAAAAATGCAAGCTCTTACAAATTTAACTTACAATTTTAGGTCATCTATAAAACTCCAAAACCCATTCACTGATTTTAGATAAATGACCTCTCAATTTAAAAAAATTAGAAATTTATCCCTAATTTCAGAAATGTTGTCATAATGGTTTTTAACACTTTTTACTCTTCCTATTGATGCTATTTTGTTAAATAAGAAACAGTGCTGAAAGATTTTGTGGGAATTTTTATACACTTAAAAATATCTCAGGCTTCTATTTTTGTTTTAACATTTTCACAATTTTTTTTTATAATTGAAGCCATATAAGAAAGTATGGGAGGCGGAAATTGTGTCTTGTTTAAACAATTTTGCTAATTTTTAGGCTAGAGTTTACCCTATATTTAATTGAAACCAATATTTCTCTTTAACAAAAATTTAGAAATTAACATTTTATGGGATAATTTTTTCTTTACAAAAAGATTCAGTACATGCAGTTGAAATGATTATAATTAAAATGTAGATATATAGCCAAGTCACATAAAATATTCTGATTTCTCTGAAATTCCCTACCCGATGTCATTGTATTTTACGTAGGTAGTCATTGTATATTCACGTATAATTTTATTTCAGTCTTTTATTGGTTTATTTTAAAGATGTGATATAGTCCGTATTCCATTGTAATTTATATCTGATAATGTGCAATATTTGGTAGAATAAGGAAAATCTGCCTTCACTGTAAATCAATTTTGATTACATGTAGAATATGGCATATAAAATAATACTTTAATACCTACAACAGCCCACACGCCATCAATAAGATCTCATCCTTCAGACTTGTGAATTCTTAGAAAAAATTACTTCCACATGTTCCTAAAACTCCTTAAGGTTTTTGACTGGTTGGTGGTCTGTTGATTCTAAATATCTGACCTGTCAAAACGCCATCTTTAAACTTCTGTGATGCACAGAGGCTTGGAATTAGCCAGGGCTGAATTTATTACAGAACAAAGGGAGGTGATGATTAACACACCCATCTGAGCAGTAGGGGGGAAAAATAATCCTTGAATGGATTAGATGCCATGATCCTAAAACCACATTCTCTGAGTGTTGGGCCCTTGCCCAGAAGTGGGAAGAGGCCAAACTTTGATGCCTTTTAAATGACAGGGTATCTCCAAGGGACTCTGCTCAGGGACACTGGGGCAGAGAGTTGAGGGTCAAAGGGAAAAAAAGCCTTTCTCTCCTGTGGTCTAGCAGAGTTGAGGACCTAGATCCATTGTCTGTGAAGAGATTCTCAAAACTGACAGCCCACCCTATTAGTGTTATATAATTATCAGTCTGTCTGCCTGGTGGAGATTACATTAAAGTGTAAATAAATTAAAATTTATTTTGTTAACCACTAACCAGGAATCCCTTATAAATTTTTTTGGACTCCAGTAGGCTGCTTTCAAGACTGGCACAAAGCCTGCTGAGAAGATGAAGTGAATTATTATGCATTGTCCCTAGAAGCTGAGTCATAGGCTGGGCCTCTCCATTCACTGGCAATATCTGGTAGATGCTGAGCATTCCCAGGGTGTAATCCCAGGGAAATGTACCTTTGTAAGCATAGTCCATAAACAGAGCACTAAACCCACTTTCTAACTGGTTTTCTCTTTTTCCTCTGCCGCATCTTATAAACTTTATGAAAGAGTTACCGATTTTTAAAATAGCATCATATAATAGTGCTGATGGAGATTGACTCTGTAAGAGAATCCTCCAACCGATGGGTCCCCTCCTGAGAAGGAAACGGACCGTTAGGAAAGTGCTTTCGACCCTCATTCTCTGGGAGGAGGAGCCCTTGAATCACAAGTCCAGGTGCTCAGGAAATCTCCTGTCACTCTGAGATGGGCTCGGACATGGTACCAAGTCCAAAGCTTCTAAATACAGTTCAGGCTGGGTCATCATGACAGTTGCTGAGCTGGCACCACGATGGGGATTGAAGTGGGAACTTTGACAGTGCTTAAATGCCACGGCCCCTGGGCTCGAAGTCTTTCTGGGCTGGAATAGGGAGAGGCAGTGCAGAGCCTCACAGGGAGGAGGGTAGGAGCAATCTTGGCAAGGAAATCCTGCTGCCTCGGCGACACCACCACTCCTTCAGAAGGCAACAGACACCCAACAACACACCAGCTATTTTAGAAGCTGTCAGTTTCTGAATTGCTGACACACTTGGAGGACACTGTTTCTTCAAAGGTCATTCTGACCGTTCAAGGTAGGTAGGCCTGGGGAAAAACAGAGGCATGCTGTATAGCCAAGTTGTTGGCTGAGAAATGAATGGAATCAAGATGACAAAGAGTCAGAAATGGGGGTAGGAATATTGACCGTGGGATTCCCAAAGTAGCCTTTACCTAGAAGACAGCATTAGGCTTTCTTTTCCTTTTTTTTTTTTTAACCTTGCTCCACCGTCTTCTTATTGGCTATCACCAAAAAAATCCACCAGGTTAGCTTCCTTTGACAACTCACTCTCCTCTGGGAAGGGCTTTGAACGAAAGAAAGAAGACAGGAGAGACTTGGGAGGTGGGCTTTTACAGAGGAATTTCGTTGGGGACTTGGGACATGAGGGTGGGATTCTAAGATTGGCAAGCATCTCGAGGAGGGGGTTGGTAAATTGTAAACATGAAGATACCGCTACGAATACAGTTAATCCAGAGTGTTTATCTCATTCTTAATGCTTGCCCTGTGTCCCTAAAGTGGGTTCATTTCTACTGTTAAAGAATTCACTTTTAGAATTTTTGGAGTGGATGGATGAAGTGGAGTAGAGTAGATAGTGGATGAACCCCAGCTTTGGGGTAAGAGAGGCCAGGGTCCTTTTCTTCTCTCTGATGCTCCTGTGTAAGTGGCACTGGGCACCTAGGCTAGGCGCCAGTGATCTCGCCTGTCAAAGGGGTTATAATGCACAATCTTAGGTCTCACCTGCGTGCTCTCTGGGAGACTCCCTTAGGCACCAGAACTTTGCTGCCTCCTCAGGGTGTGTTTTCCTCAGCCCGAGCCAGAGGGTAAGTACTCTTGGCAAGGTTGTCAATCTGGGGCCAGGGGACCCTGCCGGCTCCCAGCTCTTCCCTGTCGTTCCCACCTCTTGTGGAGCAGTGCCCCCGGGCTGCTTCTTCAGCCAAGGATGATCGCTCTGCTTTTCTCTTCAGGGCTAGAGTTTGTTTCCCTGGCCCCATTTCCTCACTGAAGATCCAACATACATCTCTTCTCAGTGGTCCACCCTGTTTTCTCTTCTTTCAGGTTCTAGTCATTTTCTTTCTTAACTAGTGTGGCAGCCATCACAAACCAGGATTCAGTTCAGTCAGTCACTCAGTCGTGTCCAACTGTCTGCAACCCCATGGACTGTAGCACGCCAGGCCTCCCTGTGTATCACCAACTCTCAGAGTTTACCCAAACTCATGTCCATTGAGTTGGTGATGCCATCCAGCCATCTCATCCTCTGTCGTCCCCTTCTCCTCCCGCCTTCAGTCTTTCCCAGCATCAGTTCAGTTCAGTTCAGTCACTCAGTTGTGTCCCCAACTCTTTGTGACCCCATGAACCATAGCACACCAGGCCTCCATGTTCATCACCAATTCCCAGAGTCTACCCAAACCCATGTCCATCGAGTCAGTGATGCCATCCAGCCATCTCATCCTCTGTCGTCCCCTTCTCCTCCTGCCCTCAATCTTTCCCAGCATCAGGGTCTTTTCAAATGAGTCAGCTCTTCGCATCAGGTGGCCAAAGTATTAGAGTTTCAGCTTCAACATCAGTCCTTCCAATGAATACCTAGGACTGATCTCCTTTAGGATGGACTGGTTGGATCTCCTTGCAGTCCAGGGGATTAGACCCACATGAAAACAGGCCTTCTTAGCTGGCATTTCCACTGTTCCTTTGCTTTCCCTCCTTCTGCCTTTCCACAATCTCTCCTTCTAACACATTCAATTCTGATAGCCTTTGTTCTAGGCCCCGAACTGTTGTCTTCATTATGTGATATTTTTCAGTTCTACATCTTAAGTTCTTTTTGCTAGAATTTGCTTTTCTCTTTTTGACAGAACCTTCTTTCTCCCTCTCATATATGGATTGGGAAGTGATTGGGGAAAGATCTAACCCTGTGGCCACCTCCTTTTCCAAATTATGGACAAACTAATATTTAATATACTCCTACAGTGTGCCAGGGGCTTTGCTGAGGGCCATGGACATATCTGCTTTATTGAGGAAATTGACTCAGTCTGTTTAAATAACTTGCCCAAAGTCATAAAGTTGGGTCTTTGTGATTCTGAAGAGGGACTGTGCTCCTTCCCTTTCTTGGCAGCTTCTCTAGAAACCCCACTTCATCACAGATAGCAGGGACACTTGCTGTGAGGGTCTGGAGGGTACAGCAGCTCTTGTGCAGGGGTCATCCTTTTCCTGAAGGATAAGTCATCTCTGCACCCCCGCAACCCTGCCAAAGAGTATGTGCACGCGCATGCATGCACGCACACACACACACAAGCATCACCAGTTCAGCACTTGTAGAAGGGCTTGCTCCTCTCCTCATTTTACTCCCATTATCACAGGCACCTTTTCTTCTTAAGTTCATGTGGAGGAGAGTTAGCGTCAGGAATTTTTAAGATGACTGACTGATGGCTACTCATAGAGGTGACAGAATTCCCTGATGCCCCTGAAAGGTTTCAGGTTCGATGTGGCCAATTAGTTTTAATAAAACTCATAGTCCTAGAAGGGATAGCTAGTGGGATTCCAAAAACTTAAATTATGTGTGGAGGTGATCCTGTTGGGTTTTCATTGGGAACATGGCATTTAATTAAGACATCTCATTAGTGGGGATATTTTGGTCTCCTGAAGAAGATCAGAAGAAGAATAGCATTCAAGATTCTTGATATGGCTCCAGCCTTCTCTGGCCACACCTCTTCTCTTGCTTTGCTAAACATATAGCACTTCCTTCATTCATTCATGAATTTAACAAAAACAACGTTTTATTGAGTGCATAATAGATGCCAGACATTGTCCCAGGTGCTGAGGATTCAAGAGAGAAATCACACAGATACGGTCTCAATTACTAGCTGTTCTCTAAACCTGGCTGGTAGACTTTACTGCCATGCCTTTGCCATAAAATTCCCTTTCCCCGGAATATCTTTCTTCTTCTTTCCCTCTCTCTTCCTTTTCATCTTGAAAATATCTCTTCATTAGTCACAGAGAAGATTCCTGCGCTGGAAGAAGTTCTTGTCACCTCATAATTCCTACAGCATTTTGTTGATACTCCTTTCAGATAATAATGAAAATCAGCATTTATGTATCCCTGTTACTGGGTTTCCCTGGTGGCTCAGAGGTAAAGAATCTACCTGCTAATGTAGGAGACATGGGTTCAATCCCTGGGTCAGGAAGATCTCCTGGAGTAGGAAATGGCAACCCACTCCAGAATTCTTGCCTGGAGAATGACATGGACAGGAGCCTTGCGGGCTGCAGTGCATGGGGTCTCAAAGAGTTGGACACGACTTAGTGACTGAATAACAACAACACAGCATTCTCTTTCAGTACTGATAGAGTATTTACATAAACCCACAGACACACACTTTGTTAGTGATTCATAGAAATTTCACAAAGTAGGTACTGATGATACCCTCAATTTGTAAATGATGAAACTAAGGCTTATAGAGGTGAAATGACTTGTTCAAGATTAGACAGTTGGGAAAAAAGAGATGAACTTCAGAACTTGGGTTTTTGAATTGCAGCCCCTCAGCATGCTGTATGCCATGCTGGATTTTAATTGCTCTGTTAATATTAGATCCCTAATTAACCTGATCTGTCTCCTAAGTGATTTTGTAAATTCCTGAGGGCATAGGAACATAGCTTGTTTAATTTTGTACCTTCACAGTATCTAACACACTTGTGGGCCCAGGCTAGATAGTCAATAAGTATTTGTTGAATAAATGAGTGATTGATTGAATGGATAAATTTAGAAAGTTACTGGAGAGGTTGTTACATTTTCCAGCCACATGGCTCTTCTATTAATTAAACAAGATGGTTCGTTATATTTGTCTTGATAGGTTGGGTGGATTTCAAACTGAGTGTAGCTGGTGGTGTCCTGTGTATAATTGAAGGATATGGCATGTTCCTGGCTATCTTTGAATGTCTGTGTTGCTTACATGTTTGAAATTGCCACTTCCAAGCGCACTCACCCCAGGAGTCATAGTTAAATTACTATTGTTGATTGCAAGTCAGCTGCTTAATTCTTCCCCTTTAGCATATTAGCATGGATTTATTGGTGTTTAGTGAGAATAGCCTAACAAGGTAGAGCAAATTCTTCTAGAGCCTTTAGGGGAAGGCCTTCTTTTCACATCATGGAAATTTGGCAGATATTTGATGGTGTTATGGTGGTGGCTGCAGTGGAGGTGGGGATGGTGGTGGGAGGTTGGGAGTAGTTGTGGTTGCAAAGAGCAAACATGCACTGGCTTAGGGATGAGCTAATGTGTCAGTTCACCCAGAAAAAATGCCATGAGCCTCGGGGAGGGGCATGTGTTGACAGCTGCTGGCCTAAAATTGACTAGTCAATCTTGAAGACCACCCAGTCAACCAGGATCAAATTTTGGAAGACCTCTGGGGCAAGAAGTTTTTCTATTTCAATATTGCCATGTAGCTTATGATCAATTTTTGGTTATTCCATTTATGCATTTTCTGTACTTTGATCAAGAATATTTTTTGAACCAAGAGTTGGTCTCAAAATTTGTAATTTTATGGGGGTTGGGGGAAGAAATAAAATATTTGAACTTAGGATTGTTCTAGAAAAATCCAGGACCCATAGTTGTCCTTATTTATTCTTAGCCTTCCCAACTAACTTGATCATTGGCTTGTAATCTTATATGTTAATTTGATGCGTTACTGTTTATAAAGTGCTTTCACATGTTATTATCAGATGATTTCTCCTTACGTGTAGGTATACATTTAAGACTATCAAAAGCTTTTGTGCCCTGAACTCTGACCTCAGTCTAAATAAACCAAATTATTCACAAGTAGAAACTATTTCAGCTGTGTTTTCTTGTCTTTCCATGCTGTCATTTCACATTTCACAAAGTCCAAACATTTTCCAATCCAAGTATCTTCTAATGTTATTTTACTTAATTTCTTGACTAAAGCAGAAGAGTGATCTTTAGTGATCTGTCACATTTGGATCTTTTACCCAGGGAGGACTGGAAACAGGAGGTGAAATACAACAAGAAGGGCCTTTTACATTTGTATTTATATGTTAAATAATGTTAAGTTGGTGAAGAGACCTAAAATATTCCTGAATATAACTGCCCTCCGACCGAAAAAGGAAAATTCCCATCTGACCTTCATTTGTATTTTCTCTTTTCTAAGGATGCACAGTGTTTTAGCTTCTGTAGAGCTGTCTTCTCACCCAGCAGCCTGAACATTAGCTCTGTGTTTCCCACTTCAGAGTGGGAAGCTCACAACTCTGCAGGACTAGCTCTAAAAACTGGGCAACAGGCGACAGTAGAGCATTGCCTGCAGTGTCAGACTAACTCAAATCCCACTCTGACCGCTGCTAGTTATATAATGTGAGAAAAGGTTCTTCATCCGGCCAAACCTCAGTTTCCTCACTTGTAAAATGGCAGCAGTAATGCTTATTCCATAGGATTTTCTGTGAAAATTGCATGAGGCTTATCTATAAATATATACCAACTATTTAGTGTAGTGCCTGCTATTTCTCTTCTTTTATTTGTTTCCACCTTTAAAGCATGCTGGAGCACTACAGGCTGAACCTTTGGTGACATTGAGCCTTTGTCTGATCAACAAGAAACAGATATAAAAATGACTGCTGCCACTTCTTTGCAAAGCCTCTTTAAAAGGCTTAGATCGCAGGGATGACATTGGGTCCTTGCCTGTGGTCTGCTTGTCAGTGAGAGAGGTGCTGGTTGTCAGGTGCAGAGTGCTTTAGGCAGCTGAAGGATATGTGCTCTCAGGCTCCTTAATTGGATTATTGGCATGGGAATTGCAGGCTTCAGGTTACCACCCCCCTTTTCCCAAAAAATACTTGGACGGCATGGAGGGCTCAGAGACTTCATTCCATTACTAAAGTCATCTAACAGGCTCATTTGAGTGTTTGCTAGCATCATAATTTTAGTTTAATCCAACCTGGGTTATAGTTCATTCCCTTGAAGCTCTGGAAGGGGTATCAAATTTGGGCTCAGTCCGCACTCAGGTCTGTGCCAAATGTTCTGCCTCTGCCGTATTTAGAATTACTCTATAAAAAGTTTCATCACCAGATTTTGCTAAGCTACCTGATAAAATCTGATGTCCCAGGACCAGTTTCCACTGCAGAGGTCCTCTGGAAATAGGAATTACTTGAGCCAGGTACAGGGAGTGCTGCCTGGGTTATAAGCTTCTGATGTCTGCTGTGGTATGAATGGGGGCCCTGAGATGACTGTGGGGGCATTGGTTTTAGAGACTTTTGGACTTAAGATGTACATCAAGGAGTGGTTGTCCTACCAGTGTCTGATAGAGGGTACTGCTCAATAAAGTCATGTCCCAGTTATTGGCAAAAACAAAAACGATTATCATCTGGGTTGGGTCTTTCTTTTTTGCCTCAAACTACTTTTTTCCCTTGGCTTAAAATATGACACCTGAGGTCCAGTCTCATGGAAGTGACTGTCCATCTAATCTCAGAAAATTCAGCATCTCTTATCTGACTCTAGAGTAGTCTTCTACCACCAGTCTTCCACACTGAAACCAGGCTATCATGTATCGTTCATTCAGGAGATGTAGCAAAGTATGAAGTTCAGTTTATGGAATTCATAGTCTAGAAGGGAATACCAAGCTATTTTCACCTTCATTTAAAAGAAAACTTTGGTGTAAACAAAATAAAGTCTAAACTCCATATTATGACACACACACATTTCTCCTAAAATATAAACTCAATGAGGCCAGGGTTTTTTGTTTTTTCTCCAATGATGTCTCAAGAATCTATCTATAAAAGAGTAATTGGTACATTTATTATGTACCAAGGAGATCCAACCAGTCCATTCTAAAGGAGATCAGTCCTGGGTGTTCATTGGAAGGACTGATGCTAAAGCTGAAACTCCAATACTTTGACCACCTCTTGCGAAGAGTTGACTCAATGGAAAAGACTCTGATGCTGGGAGGGATTGGGGGCAGGAAGAGAAGGGGACGACAGAGGATGAGATGGCTGGATGGCATCACCGACTCTGTGGACATGAGTTTGAGTGAACTCCGGGAGTTGGTGATGGACAGGGAGGCCTGGTGTGCTGTGATTCATGGGGTCGCAAAGAGTCAGACATGACTGAGCGACTGAACTGAACTGAAGTCATTGTCTAGTTGAGTTGAACCTGATTTTTCCAATTTATCTCACTTTCCCTCTTCCCTTATGTATTTTAACCTCTTGCCATATTAGTGTGCTTGTAATTTCCTAAAAATGACAAGTTCTTAATGCTATTCTCAGTACCTGAGATTCTGTCCCCATCATTTCTTTGCTTGCTCATATTAAATGCATATAAACCTCATATAGATTTCAAGCTCACTCTTAAATTTCACCTCATGAAATTTTCGATCCTCTCATCCATTGGCTTGTTTGCTCTTCACAGTTTCCATTAGCGCTTTGCTCCTACATTTGTCAGAGCACCTATCAAAGACCAGTGTCTTTAACAGGTTCTGTGTTCTTCCTATCATGGTGAGCTCCTTCAGAGCAAGAACTGGTTTTATCTATCTTGGCACATTCATATACAACCTGATCTATACAAAGCAGAAATGTTTGGTGGAATAAAAATGACAGTAAATATAGTTTAACATGCCTGCAATCCTTAGGAGGTAGAACTGATGTAATCTGAATTTGGCTGTCAATATTACTTGAAATGGAGATAATAATAGTAACTCAGAGTTGTTCTGTTAAATGATGATATGTGTGTAAAGTCTTAGCTGAATGCCAGTAAGTGCTCAATATATGTTGACTACTAACTCTTTGGGCTTCCCTGATGTTGCCAGTGGTAAAGAATCTTCTGCCAATGCAGGAGATGTAAGAGATGTAGGTTCAGTCCTTCAGTTGGGAAGATCCTCTGGAGGAGGGCATGGCACCCCACTCCAACATTCTTGCCTGGAGAATCCAATGGACAGAGGAGCCTGACAAGCTATAGTCCAAGAGTCAGACACCACTGAAGTGACTTAGTATGCATGCATTAATTCTTTGGTTGGGACAGTTCTTACGAGCTTATATTTATATCACTGTCCAAAGTTATCCTGCTGATAACATTAGATTCTGTTTTTGTCATTAAGATATAAATGTTGTTTTTGAGAAGGAAGGTATCTTCCCCTTGTTTCTAATAATAAAATAAGGAGATAGTAAAGATAAGGAAACTGAGGTATTGCAAAATGAGGTGGCTTTCCAAGCCCCTACTCTTGGTTTTCCAAGCCCCAAAAGTAAATATGCCTTGTTAACTGTAGTAATAAATGATTACTTAAAATTATTAGTGAAGTGGAGATGAAATTCTCCTGGCAGACTCTGATATATGTTTGGTCAGTGTGTGCATGCTAAGTCGCTTCAGTCATGTCTGACTCTTTGCCACACTATGAACTGTAGCATGGAATTCTCCAGGCAAGAATACTGGAGTGGGTGGCCATGCCCTCCTCCAGAGGATCTTCCCAACCCAGGGATTGAACTCACGCCTTCTGACTTGCAAGCAGGTTCTTTACTGCCGAGCCACCAGGGAAGCCCATGAAATATGTTTTCATAATATCTAATTTTGCAATTAAGTCAAAGAACATATAATATAGGCTTTTGCTGTACATGTCAACTGAATCAGTTTATCACGGTTGTGTTGCTGCTGTTAGGCTTGGTGGTCTTTAAGCTGTACTGCTGCTGCTGCTGCTGCTGCTGCGTCACTTCAGTAGTGTCCGACTCTGTGTGACCCCATAGATGGAAGCACATCAGGCTCCCCCATCCCTGGGATTCTCCAGGCAAGAACACAGGAGTGGTTGCCATTTCCTTCTCCTAAGCTGTACTACAGATCCTTTATTAAACATTAAACTTCAGTTCAGTTCAGTCACTCAGTCGTGTCTGACTCTTTGTGACCCCATGAATCATTAAACTTAAAGGGGAATTTATAGCACCCCTAATTATATATGCGTGTGCTGTGCTATAAAGATTAAGGAAAATAGGGACCAGAATAGTCATGTGACTTGTTGTTTAGTCACTAAGTTGTATCTAACACTTTTGCCTTCCCATGTACTGTAGCTCTCCAGGCTCCTCTGTCCATGGGATTTTCCAGGCAAGAATACTGCAGTGGGTTGCCTTTCCTTCTCCAAGGGATCTTCCTGACCCAGGGATCGAACTCGAGTCTCCAGCGTTGGCAGGCAGATTCTTTACCACTGAGCCACTAGGGAAGCCCGGTTATGTGATTTGGCTGAGATCAAACATTTAAGCCGTTTCGGTTGTAAGGATAGCCAAAACAGCTGAAGCGTGTTACAGAATTGCTGACTGCTTTGGCCAAGGATGAATGTAGTATGATCTTGGGGAGACCTGATCATTGATTCAGGAAGCAGAAGACCAATTTCATAGGCCATGCTGTTTTTAGTTTTTTTAGTCTTAATTTCCTCATCCACAAAATTGACATAAACACATATGCCATATATTAGATAGTATGTAAAATATAAAGGAAGAAATTATTTTATTATTGCTATGTTTTGCATGAATTGAGAACTGGAACTCTTCCTAAGCTAAACTGAGCTTTCTCTGAGAACTTAATGTTACAGTATCCAGCTTGTCGATACAAAATAGGTCAGAGATAGAAAATGAGTGACCCTATGAATCGATGGTTCCTGGAGAAGCAAACGGTAACCCACTCCAGTATTTTTGCCTGGAGAATCCCATGGACGGAGAAGCCTGGTAGGCTACAGTCCACGGGGTCGCAAAGAGTCCGACACGACTGAGCGACAGAACGGAAGGGAACGGATAAATCGATGGTTAGATTCTCTTTTGGAAAGCAATAGATATGTTGGTTTGACTCAGAGTCACGTGATGTTCTCCAGTGACTTGTAACTGGCTTAGTACAGGTTCCCAAAGTTTTCTCCTTTAACTTCCTTAGTTGTATGTAACTTTTCACTTATGCTCCTGATTTCCTAAAACTTCCCTCATTGCAATATTGTTCACAAGAGACATCTGAGCCAAAACATCCATCCAGGTCATTCCAATGAGTTCCTAATGGTTATTGTTTGAAGGCAGGAAGTCACAAACTTCCAAGAATGAAGGAACCTTGAAAACACACAAATATTTTCTGATCTTCAAAAGACATTATATTTCTGAATGGAGGACCTGACTTATTTGATATAACGTACTCACTATGCACTTAGGTACCTTGAGTGTGCATTCTGATTAACAGATGAAATAATTTATCTGGTTAGCCTGAATATTTTATGTAACTATGATTTGGAAATGTACTTTACAAAGGAGTAAATTTTATTTTTACCTCAACTGGTGATCTGGACTCTGAGATGACTATTTTAAGGGTACTATAAAATAGTTAATGTTACAGGTAGCCCTCACTGCTCTAGGAGTTAACCAACTATAGAGAATCAGTGATATATATATACATACAATTGAATATTATTCAGACATAAAAAGGAAAGCTCTGTTGATATTTTTAATAACTGTAAATGTAATTTTTAATAACTGCTATTTTGTTCCAGCACCACAGATGGATCTTAAGGGCATTATGTTAAGTGAGATAAATCAAATAGAGAAAGAGAGATATTGCATGATCTCATTTATATGTGGAATCTAAAAAACAAAAAGCACTAAACAAAACAAACAAACAAAAAAACATAAATTCTTAGTTGCTGCTGCTGCTGCTAAGTCACTTCAGACGTATCTGACTCTGGGCAACCCCATAGATGGCAGCCCACCAGGCTCCTCTGTCCCTGGGATTCTCCAGGCAAGAATACTGGAGTGGGTTGCTGTTTCCTTCTCCAATGCATGAAAGTGAAAAGTGAAAGTGAAGTTGCTCAGTCGAGTCCGACTCTTAGTGACCCCGTTTACTGTAGCCTACCAGGCTCCTCCGTCCATGGGATTCTCCAGGCAAAAGTACTGGAGTGGGTTGCCATTTCCTCCTCCAAAACTCTTAGCTGCTGCTGCTAAGTCACTTCAGTCGTGTCCGACTCTGTGCGACCCCATAGACGGCAGCCCACCAGGCTCCGCCGTCCTGGGATTCTCCAGGCAAGAATACTGGAGTGGGTTGCCATTTCCTTCTCCAATGCATGAAAGTGAAAAGTGAAAGTGAAGTCACTCAGTCATGTCCGACTGGCAGCGACCCCATGGACTGCAGCCTACCAGGCTCCTCTGCCCATGGGATTTTCCAGGCAAGAGTACTGGAGTGGGGTGCCATTGCCGCTACAAAGAACAAATTGGTTGGTTACCAGAGTCAGGAGCTGGAGGGGAGGTGAAATGGGTGAAATGGTCAGAAGGTGCAAATTTCTAGTTATTAAAATGGATATGTCCTGAGGATA
Organism: Moschus berezovskii; assembly: GCF_049115385.1. Taxonomy (NCBI): domain Eukaryota; kingdom Metazoa; phylum Chordata; class Mammalia; order Artiodactyla; family Moschidae; genus Moschus; species Moschus berezovskii. Next base: position 98,752,157 of record NC_142463.1, on the reverse strand, counting down.
TAATGTACAGCATGGTGACTATAATTAATAATATTGTACTGTATATTTGAACTTGCTAGGAAGAGAGATCTTAAAAATACTAATTGCACACACAAATATAACTAGGTGTGGTGAAGGATGTTAACTAGATTTATTGTGATGATTATTTCACAGTATATACATACATTGAATCTTTATGTTGTACATGTGAAACTAACATTAGGTTATGTGTCAGTTAATATCTATAAATGTAAATTAATCTTTCAGAAAGATGAAGTTAGTAAATAAAAGTTGCAGAAAATACCCTAGAATGCTACACTCACAAAAGTGTTTGTGTTTATTTCTACATGATGAGATTAAAAGTGATTTGTTTTTTTCTGTCTTTTTGATCATCTACAGTTTCTATAATAAAACATACATATTCCTTTCTGAAAAAGCAAACTATATAAGCTATTATATTAATTTTGTTTCCAACCTATAACAGTTAAAAAATCAAGGATATAAAATTACATGCTCCATTCATGTGATTGAAAATGTGGGCTGGTGCCTGCATTCTGTATGTAGAAGTCATTTGGGCTTTATTTTGTGAGGGAGTGAGACTTCAGGAGCACGGAGTATTTCCAGGCAAACAGCTGTCTCTGAAAATCCTCTTCATGGGAAAATAGTGCCTCTGCCTCCACATCTTGTCCATTCCTTTCTTAGTAACCATGGAATGTTCCAGCCCTCTTAGATCTCTTTCTTCCCTGAATTCCTATGTGACATACAGAAAAATATGTAATGGTATGGAGAACTGCATCATAGTATTTGTCTTGGTCTCTGATTATTTATGAACATTTCCAGTTTCTACTTGTTCTGTAAAGAGATCCATTGTGTACTTCAGTATTTTCCAGAATCTAGCACAGTGCCGGGCACATAATAAGCACTCAATAAACGCGTAATTAATCAACACTAACTAACTGGGAAATTTCTCAAGGTCTGGATTCTGTTTCAAATTATCTACATGGTACCTTGTATAGGGCCACATGCTGATAGGTGCTTATTGATGGATTTGATTGAAACTATAAACAGAATACTCAATTCCTCAACTCCCATGATAATGTGAATTTGGATCCTCAGTCTTTTCCTCATTTCTTTATCTTGCCCAGACAGTTTATAATTCAATGCTTCTGCAATTTTTTTTCAAGTCCAACTTATCGAATTTTTCTTTCATGAATCATGATTTTGGTGTTTTATCTAAAAAATAAAAAAACCACTGAACAGCTAACAATCTATTAGAAACAGTCGGCCATTGAGTACTTAGAACTAAAGTCCCAATTAAGCAATTTGTATAATGATCTTTAAGAAAGGTTATCTCTTTTGACTTATTTACATGTGTTTTAGACTTTTTCCTAAAGTTTTGAAGTAGAATTTTAAAAAAATGATGCTTCTAATTGAGGTAGCCTGGGTTAATCCTGAAAGTTGCATTAAGAAGGATTCTTATATTCTTCAAACCACTAGAGGTAGAAGAGATTATGAAAGTTTTTAGTTCAGTCCTTCTAATTATACTATGAAGAAATAGGTCCAATGTGGCTAAATAATTTGCCCAAGGTTGTTCATTAGTCCATTTAATGTTACATTCTGAGTACATATTTTATTCCAGATGATGAAGGGAGTTAAGAGCAGAAACTTTTACTTCCTTACTCTGCAGCCCCCATTCCCATTCCAATCCCTACCTCAAGTTGGCTACCTTTGGGAGAAGGCAATGGCACCCCACTCCAGTACTCTTGCCTGGAAAATCCCATGGACGGAGGAGCCTGGTAGGCTGCTGTCCATGGGGTGGCTAAGAGTCGGACACGACTGAGCAACTTCACTTTCCCTTTTCACTTTCATGCATTGGAGAAGGAAATGGCAACACACTACAGTGACCTTGCCTGGAGAATCCCAGGGCGGGAGAGCCTGGTGGGCTGCCATCTGTGGGATCGCAGAGTCAGACACCACTGAAGCGACTTAGCAGCAGCAGAAATTGATCACTTAGTGCAATAGTGTCTTTCCTTTCTTTCCTCCTTCCTAAACACATGCTAGAGAAATCATGTGTCAAAAAATTTTGCCGGACTCTACTTAGGTTGTTTATTTCCAGTTGTTTCACAATCATAGCATGGTATGATAGGGAGATTTCATAGTACTTTGCTCCCAAAAGTAGGACAAAACTGTTTTTTAAAAATCTTGCTTTGAGAAGATCTTGAAAAAGTCACAATTCTAGTGATAAGTAAGGAGTTCTTGGCATATCACAGAAACAAAATGGGATTTGGGAATCCACACCTCAGGGGGTTGGATTACTATGTTTGGAGAGTGCGTGATGATGTCATGGCTCTGCTGAAAGGCAGACTGAATAAGGGTCGCACAGAGTTGGACACGACTGAAGCGACTTAGCAGCAGCAGCAGCAGAGATTTGTCACTCAACCACAGCTCTCACCTTAGATGAGTAGCTCCACTTTTCTATACTTGGAGGAGACCAACATTAGCTTCTGTTTAGTCCAAGGTATAAAATGATATGCTTAGATATGGAAAGTCTGGCTGTACAACTTTTTAATGTTTTTGATGAAGATGATGACTGGATCAGTGACTGTGGATAAACTGAAGATTATGGGCAGAGGCTTCCCTGTTGTTTGGGAGCTTGGTTCAGTTCTGTGGCATGCTGAATGTCTTCAGCAGTGAGGGTGAGTAATTGGGGAGGATGTAGAAAATCGACACTTGGCTTCCAATGGGCTTTGCAAAGCTGTGGGAGATTCTTGCTAGAAATGCTACCTGGACTTTAGAGAGGAACACTTTAGGACTGGAAGGAAAGAAAATTAAAGGTGTCATGAGAGGCATTGTTCACAGGCCTGGAAACCTGCTCCAGTTAGTGAGGATGGCCGCAATATGGTCTGGCATTGTGTCCAGCCTTCTTCCGTCATATTAATGTCAAGGACTGGTGCCCAAGAGGTCCTGACCTTTGACAGCATTGAAAAGCCAGTTCTCAGAGTAATGCATTGTTGTTTTTAACCTTTCTTTATGTATGTATTTAATTAGGGGGTAGAAATCAGAATCCTAGATGTTAAGGGTGAGTGGAAAAAATAGGTTCTTAGGCTTGGTTTGCAGTATCATTTGACATAAGGAAACTACTAGCTACTCCAAGTTTGGAAAATATTAGGAGATACAATGCTTCTAAAAGTAAATTCTGAAAAATTACAGACCTGACTCTAGCATTCTCTTTGGTCTGCATCCTCCCTACTCCCCCACCCCCAAACCTGCCCCTTCTTTGAGAATAGAAGACGCAGGAGGAAAGGACCATCTGGCCCAGCATGCCAGCTTTTTATTTGGTTGCTCTCAATCCTACCTTCCTGTTTGGATCAGCCCTCCCCTCTGCCCATACTTCAGAAACCAATCAAGGTGTCTCCTAAACTCATTTATTCCCTTTGTTTTAACCGCCTTCTTGGGGTAACCTTTTCCATATGCTTACATCCTTGCCTCACAACAGACTTTTTTTTTTTTAAATCCAAAATGGCCTGATTGGGCTTTAAGGAAAGCCATTTACTCAAATATACAGCAAGGTGTTTCTGAAGGTCCCAAACAGCTTTTCATTACTTGTGATGACCAGGATATATAAATGGAAGAAAAGTTGCTGTGTTTAAAAGTAACTAACTGATGGACAGTGTTGCTGTGTGGTATGGAATTAAAGAATACATTGCTGTTAGCATGGAATCTTTCCCCCCAAGTTGAAAAGTCAAATCTGGGTTTGCAGCTGGAGTCTGTGATGATGATTCTTTCTTAAAATTTGGCCTTTGTTTATTTTGTTGCCCCAGTTTGGTTTTATTCCCTTCAACACAGTGACATTCATACTCTTTCTATTGCCTATTGTGGACCAATTTTCTTCAGCTGTTGCTAGAACTTACTAAAATGCCAGATGTCATGTTGGAAACATGAAACCTGAAAGAAGATCATAAATCACAAAAACAAACCATAAAAAAAAATACCCTGAGTACTGTGCGCTGGAGCTTCCCAGCTTTAAGCCTCCTTTTGTTACCCTTCTCCCCACCCCATCGTGCCCTCGACCCTGCCTCCATCCTCTTGAGGCCAGGGGCATGGGGGCAGTCAGCAGTTTCTCACCTAAGGCTCAATTATTTATTTTGCAGATTCCGAGCAGAGCACAGGTTCCGACTCCGAGGTGCTCACTGAGCGGACTTCCTGCTCCTTTGACACTCACGCTGACCTGGGCCCCGGTGCTGCAGGCCCCGTGCCTGCCACCATGTCTTCCATGGAAGAGATTCAGGTGGAGCTACAATGTGCTGACCTCTGGAAGAGGTTCCATGACATTGGAACCGAGATGATTATCACCAAAGCAGGCAGGTAAGGACAATTCCGTTAATAGCCAGATTCGAAGACCAGGAGAACAAACTTAGGAGCTGTTACATTTTTCTTTTTATTTATTTGTGGTAGGTGGCCTTGGTGAAGCCAAAGCCACTCTCATTCACTTTTCAGCATCTGGATATCTTGATAAAATGCTTTTTTTGTGTGTTTATTGGATTTTGCTATTTTTCTCCAAGGATCACTCAAACCTAAATCACCTCTTCTCTCACAAACATTTTCTGCTTCTAATGTGTGCCAGCCAGTACTAGAGATCCATGGTACATAACAGTCAAACAATAGATCACCAAAACTAGTGTTACTTCACCAATCAATGTTTTCAAGAGAAAAAGCTTGCATCTTCTAAGGCATTTAAATCAGCCAGATATGTGTGTAAGAATTTTGTTTTTGGTAAAATTTGGGCTTGGTGCATTTTTGGAACTCTGCTGATTCATTCTGTTTTACTGTTGGCTTGAAATTACCACTTTAATGGGACCTGCTGGAAACTCTTTCAAAACGATTTATGTAGGATGATAAAAGTTTTAAAAACACAGCATTTCTTGAAATAAACACCACTAATTAAGCTACTTCTTTGTTGGTATCTTTACATGCATTCAGAGTTAGGTATCTGTTTTGTGCTGGATATTCAACATGTATTACATTTAAACTTCACAGGAGTCCTTTGAGGGAGGATATGATAATCCCATATATAGATGAGGATGCAAGAGTTGGAAGAGGTTAATTAACTTGACTAAGGGCACACAGGTAGTAAAGGACAGCTCAGAATTCTACACAAATCTGTTTGGCTCCAAAACAATTGTCTTAAGTATGTATGTCTGTTCTGCCCTTTGAATTCCAGTGAAAATAAATTTGTACTGAACTTTTTAGTGTATAAGAATAGTTCATTGAGATTAAAATAGTTATACTGGTTTCATATTTACAAAGTCAATCCACGTAGTCCCACATCACAGAGACCGAAAGGACTCACCTCACTGGTTGTAAACTATCTTCATTAACCATGGACATTTAAATCAAAAGCATGTTTTGACTGGGTCTAGTTCACTTGAATATGCATTTAGAGAAACCTCTCAATAAGATGTTACAGAAAGATGATGTTAAAATGAACTGGAATCAGTTTCATCCTCCACTGTAAACCCCCTTCCTTCTTTAAGTTTTAGTAGAGAATAAAACCATTAAAAAAACTTTATTTAGAGGAGCAATTTGAGTAATTGAAGAATTACTTTCAAAATACCTTTCAGAATTATTTCTTAAAAATTGAAGTATAGTTGATTTACAATGTGTTAATTTTTGCTGTACAGCAAAGTGATTCAGTATATTCACACACCCATACCCACACACACATATATATACACTCTTTTAAATATTCTTTTCCATTATGGTTTATCACAGGGTATTGAGTATAGTTCCCTGTCCTATACAGTAAGACTTTGCTGTTTATTCAGAATTACTTTCAAAAGCCATCTTTTTTTGTTGGTTGAGTTTCAGTCTACATTTTGAGATATTATGACTTGGACAGAAACAGCAATTCAAGGAAGATATTTTTACTCATTTTCTTAGTGTTTGTTAAGGGCGTTAGTTGGGTGAGAGGGGAAATACTACTTTTATTGTCTATCAGATTTTCCAGTTTACTTTGGGGGCAGTTTACTTACTACTACTAACATTATGTCTGTGTATTTTAATCACATTTGTTCCTGATATCATTCCCTGTTCCCTGCACATCAATGAATTCAGTTTATTTGAACACTTCCTTGACAACTCTCCTGTGGTGTCATTTCATGATTTCTTCTGCAGTGTTTTCTTTTCTGTATCTCTGCCTTCACAAATTCACTTTGGTACCTGAATATGTGGGCTTCCCGGGTGGCTCAGTGCTAAAGAACCTGCCTAAAGAACCCATCTGCCCTTACAGGAGATGTGGGTTTAATCCCTGGATTGGGAAGATCCCCTGGAGAAGAAAATGGCAGTCCATTCCAGTATTCTTTCCTGGGAAATCCCATGGATAGAGGAGCCATGTAGTCATGGTGGGCTACAGTCCATTGTGTCACAAAAGAGTCAGACATGACTCAGTGACTAAACAACAACAACCTGAATATATCCAGGCATTCTGAGCACAGACATACAGTTTGTTCTTTATTCATATCCCTTTGTTTAGGTTTAGAAACTGTATTCATTGCTTCCATGTTGGATTGCCTCAGCTTTTTACTATCAGTAACTCTGCTCAAGTAATTCTGGAACCACTCAGAAACATGCAAAGAAGTCTTTCTCTTCTGTAAATTTTCTTCATTCCCTCCCCATCCCAGAAATTGATTCTTTCCTTTTCACTTCATTTTTCTTCCTATGTAGTGTCCTTTTCAGTTTTAATTTGTTTCCATTTTATTAGTTATGCATGCCTCTCTGTTCTTTTTCCCTCTCAGACCTTAGTCACCATCTACTTCTTTTCACATTCCTAACTGTAAACTTGTTGATTCAGAACTACTGTATTCTACAGAACCCTCAGTCTTTGAGTGCAGCAACAGAACCTGCTGCATGGTCAGCACCATGGACAGAGGTGTTTGTAGTTATTAATGGGTTTGGAAGTCAAAAAAATTGACCTAAATTTAGGCATAAAATGAAAACTAAACTCATCTCATTTTGTGAATATGAACGATTAGTTTTTCCCTGGGTGTTATGACGTTGCTTGATATTCTGTGCTAAAATACTGACAGAAAGAAAAAGCAACTTTGGTAAGATTTTATTGAGAGAACTCAAATATCAGCATAGACTTGAAAGCAAGAAGTCACTGTAAGGATTGTTTGTTCTTTTCCTTTGTTTTATAGATGGTGAATTTAAGTGACTTATCCAGAGCCATACAGCTCATTCATTTTAGAACTTAATTACTGGAAAAAACAGGTAGCTTCTCCACGCAAGGTCATATAAATGTTTCAGACAAAACAGGTATTGAATTTAAAACCATCTGACCCTTTTTCTTGAAGTTATCAGGAAATAAATTCATCTCTTTCAGTGTAGTGTAGCCCTCTGTTGCTGGCTGACAGAAACCACATTTCCTTATCTCAGGTAGTAAGAGAGAGGATTTTCCACCCCCAGAAAGATGTTCTCCAAATATTTATATAGACAGGGCAATCATAAGTCACTGTTATTAAGAAGGGAATTAATGATTTATACGTATATGTATATACGTACAAGTTTCCCAAATTTTTGGAAAGAGTTAATATGAATCACCTACAGTGAATGATAGATTTAGTCATTATAAACAGCCTACAATAAAATTTCATTAGCTCACCATCATACTAAAATAGAGGACTTTCTAATTAAATTTTAAGAATAGAGAAAGAAAATCTAAAACTGGAATACCAGTAGAAGCTTCTGAGAGTTATAAAGTGAAAAAGAAGAATTGGTAATACTGACATAATTCTCTGCAAATATTTAAGAAATAGCCACCATCCCTATTGAAGATCTATGGTCACTCTTGTGCTTTAACCTCAAACAAGATTATGATGTCACCAACCTATAACCAGAGGACTTTTGTTTTCTGAGTAATTTTTGATGAGTCGTAGAGTGTGTAAGTAGCACAGAAAGCCCCTCATGTAAACAACCGGGTGCACATTTGTGAGATGACTGTCTGGGGTCAGGGTATGGTCTATGGCTGTGAAATGGAGCAAAGCCAATTAGGCCATATGTGGATCAAGCCTGTGACCTTGACCTCATTAGCACCGTGCTCTGCCCAGTTCAACTAACTGGCCCCAGATGGTTAAACTTAATGCAGCATTTTGTGTACAAGTACCCTAGAGCACATTCAGGGCAATCCACATTTTTTTAAAAAACTGAGCATTTTTTATGTCTGGCTCCTAAATGAATGACATGCAAAATAGCCTGATGTTTTTCTTCTTTCTTATGGTTAAAGAAGAATGGCGAATTTTATTTTAGTCCCCTTGAAACTCAATACCTCTTTGGGGCTGCTCCCTCTCCTCCTCTTCAATTATGAGAGTAGTTGTAAAGTGCCATATCCTGACCTCGCTTGCTTTGGCAAGTTTAACAAGCCATTGTGGTAGAAACAAGGTATTGCCCAGAGGCCACTAGAATTCATTTGGTATTTGCTTCTTATTCCACAGGGTCCTTCCTCTGACACACACGTTGACAGCCTGAGAACTTGCAGAAATTTTTCTCCAGTTTTATGCATTAAAAAAAATCCAAAAACATTGGTGGCCCTTTGTTTGAGAACTGGTAGCACCTTCCTTCTTTTCTTCAGATATTATTTTTAGAGTGGTCATTTTCAAGTAGACAATAAAAAAGTATTTCATGATCACTGCAATTAACTGGGATAAGCTACTTAGGGAATAAGAATATAAGTTATTCAAGTGTATTAAGTATAAAAGTGAAGTGAAGTGAAGTGAAGTGAAGTCGCTCAGTCGTGTCCGACTCTTTGCGACCCCATGGACTGTAGCCCACCAGGCTCCTCCATCCATGGTATTCTCCAGGCAAGAATACTGGAGTGGGTTGCCATTTCCTTCTCCAATTAAGTATAAAATTGTAAGTATATTTAAAAGTGTTTTAGGCAATTCCATGGCGGTCCAGTGGTTAGGACTCCATGCTTCCACTGCAGGTGGCCCAATTCAATCCCTGTTTGAGGAACTAAGATCCTGCAAGCTGCATGGTGCAACCAAGAAAAAAAAGAGAAGAATGTTACAGTCTAATAGGGAATGTATATACACACATTTTATCTATCTACCTCTTGTCTCTCCATCTACCTCACGTTAAAGCTTTATAATGTAAAGCATGGTATGGTATGAGATCTTTGGGTGTATGAATAATCAAGCAGTTCAATTTAAGTTCAGAAGAGGTGTTATTTCAGCGGTATAAATCCTCAGGATATTTGGTAGTGATAATTTTCAAAGTGAAAAAAACAGCCAACTTTGAGAATTGAAGGATATGGGATTTTGATGTGCTTCCTATTAAGAAGAGACTCATCAAGTATTTACTCTTGCTGCTTCTTCCCCTCTGGTGGCTGAGCGTCCTGCCTTGTTTCCCATCACAGGAGGATGTTTCCTGCCATGAGAGTGAAAATCACTGGCCTGGATCCACACCAGCAGTACTACATAGCAATGGACATTGTACCTGTGGACAACAAAAGATACAGGTAATGATGACTGGCATGTGGAATTGTGGGCATCATCAGCACCCAGGATGCTCTGTAAACTCGTTAGATGACACATTTTAACAGTGCACTGTACAATGTACTGGATGGGGAACAAGGAAGAGGATATGCCAATGGCCTGTGGTAGAACACCAGACAGGAAGTAGTCACTAGAGAGGAAGGGGTCAGAACCAGTAATGGTTTGGTCTGGATCCTCCTAACATTTCTATAAAGACTGGGGTTATATAGGGACTTCCCTGGCAGACCAGTGGTTCAGACTCTAAGCTTCCTCTGCAGGGGGTATAATCTGGTCAGGGAACTAAGATTCTGCATGCCACAGCCAAAAAAACAAAAATAAATATATTTTTTTTTAAAGTGGGATTGTATAGTGTATGCCAGGGTAGCAAAAATCAAATAGATCTTAAGTCTAAAACTAATTCAGTTAACACTGGAAGTGATTAACGTATTGAATGATTTGGTTTATGAAATACTAAGTGAGCTAAGATGATTTTGAAAAGTGGTCAGAGAACTGCATTAGTATAGTATATTCAATCATCAACATAGTGGATTATCCTGTTGTTGATGGAGGGGGAGAATGGGAGAATTGGGTAAGACCTCAAGAAGAATATCTATTTAGGGGAATTGTTGGTAATTAATATGGATTATGAACAAGTTTGCTAAATAACTTTCCTTCAGAGCCATTAAAAGGCTACATAGTCTCCGTGTGTCTCACACATAGTTCTTGTCAGAAACAGGTTGTGACTTAATTGATCTCTTGAGTTCTCAATCAAATCAGTGAGTCATGGCTCATTTATGAGATATTTCAGAACTTGGCCCTAAGCCCATGAATTTGGAGGTTAGAGGTGAATAGAGAAGTTCATTACTTGTATGTTAGAGGGAGTGTGGGTTAAGAAAAACGTGGTCTTGATGTTGGACTTAGCAGGGGAGATGCTCCTTTCTTTAAAAGCATCCTTCTTTTCAGTGAAAATGGAGACCGCTGTCTTCGTGCAGCCATTCCCAGCAACACCAAGACTTCCCAGTTAGTTTTCTTTGATTAACCTAGTCTCATTCCAGTGACTTTGTGGGGAAATAATGTGGATGTTCAAAACTAAGTTTTCATCAAAATGCTTCAAAATTCAGAGTCTTAGCTAAGAAATGGTTAACAAATGAGAGGCTTGGAGGGTCTCTGCACATGGCTGTGTTTTATAGGACAATATGGAAGATGTTTTTAATAAGGAACCAAACCCTGAGCAAGTGGCCAATGGATTATATGGTTTGCATTTGAAAGGTGAAAGGTTGCAGTAAAATACCTTTTCCATAGCTAAACACGTGGGTTCAGGAAGCCTGTGTGCACACAGGGGTGCAAGGCAAGGAGAGGAAGAAGAAAGAAACAGAACTGTGAGAATGTTTTCCTTGTGAGAGCTGCGGCTTTGATCATTAACCACAACACTTTTCTGCCCTCCCCCACCCATCTTGTTTCCCATTTCCATCTCTATTTCATTTTCCCTGGTTATCCACCCTTCCCTTTTGCTCCTTTGTATTCTCTGTTTAATCCTCCCTCCTCCGTTTTTTTTTTTCTCATTTGTGTCTCCTCCCTCCTGTACCTAATTGTTTCCTGGGCCTCTGCTCCTCCCCTGCATCTGTCTCTGAATTCTCTTCTCTCCCTCTCTGTCTCAGATATGTGTATCACAGCTCCAAGTGGATGGTGGCTGGCAACGCTGATTCCCCCGTGCCCCCAAGAGTTTATATACACCCTGATTCTCTAGCTTCTGGAGATACTTGGATGAGACAGGTGGTCAGTTTTGACAAACTCAAGCTGACCAACAATGAATTGGATGATCAAGGACATGTGAGTCAAATAACCCCATCTTCTCTACCTTCCTCTTTCCCTTTTTTTCCTCTAGAACTGACTAGCCCCAGGATGTTTCAAATGGGTAAAAAAGAATCTCTATGCTATTTTGAGTCATTTTAAGTAAATTAAACAAGCACAAAAGTTTTTTTTTTCCTCTTGTAAAATTACATTTATTACACATCTAACATTTAGCAACTGTCTGTTATGTATCAGGTTATGTTTATCAGAGTTCTTGTGATCCAGGAACTCACTGTCAAATCAGGAGAATTCAGACAGAAACACAGGGTGCATTTCAAAATGCTGAAATAAATCACATCATTTAGTAGAGTAATTCCTATTATTCATACCATATAATTCATATTATCCTCTGAGGGCAATAAACTCAGAGAAACTGTTGTAGGGACAGTTCTGGCTGATTAGTCAAAAAATTTATGAATTTATAAGAGAAGACCAGGTCTTAAGGCTGGCCAGGTATAATTGGTGCCCGTGATTTAATTTTGGCAGTTAACGCACTGAATTTTCACTGAATGCCAGAATCCACACTGGATGCTCTGGATGAAGACTGAAGAAACTAAAATCATGGCTCCTATCTTTAGGGAAACGGTAACTTTCAGAGGAAAAGAGAACACCCATATACGCTGAGCTCTCACATAACATGAGAGAATGTCCATAAAATCAATAACAAAGTTCAAATAATGGCTTGTAAAATTTAAAGACAGATGAGCACATGCTGAAAATGTGAAGCAGGAGGGAACAACAGTCACACAGCAGGGGTTCTGAGGCCTTTTAGTGGAGTGGAGTCTACTGGCATCAGAACCAGTTCACTCAGTATTTATCCAAATGAAGAAGACACATCGCACTCACCACCTATGACTGAGATGCTCTGCCACAGGGTTCTATGTGATGTGATGCTCCAGTCACTTAGTCCTTCCAGCCATGGGCAAGTACGCTGATTTCCAGTTTCCTGTACGTCTCACCTCCAATCTGTGTCTTCCTATAATGCTTTTATGCTGTAGTTTGTCTGCATAAGAGCTAGAAAAGATGTAGGGATCTTAGAGGCAGCCCTGGGGTAATGTTTCCCCTTCTCATTTCAGATCATTCTTCACTCTATGCACAAATACCAGCCTCGAGTTCACGTGATTCGCAAGGATTTCAGCAGCGACCTTTCACCCACCAAACCCGTCCCCGTTGGGGATGGAGTGAAGACATTCAACTTTCCCGAGACAGTGTTCACCACCGTCACAGCCTACCAGAACCAGCAGGTGAGAGGCTGCCTTTGAGAGTCGCCTGCTGCAGCTGCCTTTAATGGAGTTTATTCATCCTTTTGTAAGAACTGCTTAGTCCTTCTCCATGGCACTGAAATGCTGGCGTGAGAGCCACCGGGCTGGTGGCACACAGACAGCGCTGGTGATGACAAGGCGATAATGCCTGGTAGCAGCTGTCAGAGTCTAGATTTAGATCAGAGACAAGATCTTTGACCAAGAGGACCAAACCTAAGTCATTTTCAGGTCTCTCTGTACTTGTATGCATGTTTCATGATCTCTACTACATCCTGGCAAATGTTCCTCATCACTTGAAATTCCTGAGGTTTGATTCATTCTTTCTCTTTTATCCTCTCCGTGGAGCCCTCCATCAGGCTACATCAAAGTCATTAAGCCTCTCGGACTCTATGTCAGACTCACCACTTCCATTTATACTTTCAGACGAAGTTGGCTTGTGCTCACCAGCCACACCCTAAGATCTGTATGACTTGATGTCAGTAATATATTCATTCTGTTAATATTTATTGAGAACTTATAATATTCTAAGCTTAGCAGATTAAGACTCATTTCTTAATCTCATTTCTCCCTAAGCAAAGAAGAGTTTAAGTTGAGTGAGACACATAAATACATAATGATAATACAGTGGAATAACAGAGATGTGGACAGGGTGTTTTTTTTTTTTTGTTTGTTTTGGTTTGGTTTTTTTTTTTTTTTTTTGGTGTGGGAAATAAGGGAAGTTTTCCTGGAAGAACTGAAGCTTCTTCTGTTGTTGAGACACACATAGGAATTAGCCAGTTGGTAGGGGAGAGGAAGAGAGATGACAAGTCTAGGATTACTGTGGGCATTTCTAAAAAAAATTCTTTTTTTTTTTTTTTTAAGAGAATGACTTGATGGATTTCCAAGTTGTCTCACTTTATGCAGTTCTCTAAAAGTTGCATATGAATCTCATTTTGTAAGTTAGATTGTATTTCACATTTTGGTAAATTGTCTAATTAATAGGATCCTGCAGTGAATTCTTTTCCAAAACAAAGATTTTTTGCTTGTTTGTTTTACTTGAAATTCTGCATACTTTTGTTTTGGGCCTGCTTGGAGCAAAATGGACTTACACTATAGAACTCAATACCTTTTATATTGGACACTGTGCTCTAACAAAGAAACAAACAGGAAAGCTTCATTCCCTAAATATTTATTGAGGGCTTACTATGTGCCAGGCAGGTGAAGGTGTCTTACACAATCTTCAGTTCATATAGAAACTTTTTCTACCTTTTATAGTACATCCTGGTAAGATTCCTTGGATAGTTTTTAACTCAGGGGAATTTGATATACAACAATCCCTTAGTCGGACAAAGGTTAAGTGCTATATGGTTGTTGCAGTTTCTCAGCACCTGTAAAGTGTTCCCAACTTCAGACTTTCCTTTTAGACGCTGCATTTGATCTCAAGTAGAAGAAGAGCTTTAGTTTGCGATGGGTGCTAATTAATTGTTTAAACTCTCTCAAACCCCTCATATAGTAAAATTGTAGAGGCCATGGAGGGGTCTTACAAAAAATTTAGTAATCAAGATTTCTTAAGCTCTGGTACAAGATAGAGCAGCAGTATCAACATGACTTTTGGAGCAGCTGGGACTTTGGGATTAATTGTATTACAGAAGAGGGGAAATATAAGTTCTTTGAATAACTGAACTTTTTCCAAGACTACACCAGCCACCATTTTAATCATTACTTTCTCATGCAGGTGGAGAGATGTGGCGATAAGTATAACTCTAGAATGTAGCTTGTAGAGCAAAGAAGAACACTGTTGAATGGCCATTGCACTGCTTCACTGAGATCCATTCTAGAGGCCAGGAGAGTCAGTACTGTAACCCAAGCTAAAGCTAAAACTCTACAACTCACTATGACAATGAAAGAAGACCAAGCATGAGCATGAAATCTCTTTCAGTTCCTTTGCATTTCATAGACAATGTTCCAGCATCTGAGTATATTCTACTCACATAAATATTTTGCCTATATCTGGACTTGAAAAAGAAAGTGAAATTTGCTCAGTCGTTTCTGACTCTTTGTGACCCCATGGACTGTAGCCTGCCTTGCTCCTCTGTCCATGGAATTCTCCAGGTCAGAATACTGGCATGGGTAGCCATTCCCTTCTCCAGGGGATTTCCCCAACCCAGGAATCAAACCTGAGTCTTGTGTATTGCAGGCAGATTCTTTACCAACTGAGGCACCAGGGAAACCCACATATGGACTTGAGTAGGGGCAATGGTAGTTTGGCGGGGGTAGGATGCTGTGACTAAGATTATGGGATTTGGTAATAGACTTATCTGTTTGGTTTCTACCTTTTTATTGGCAAATTGTGTGACCTTGAGTAGGGTCACACAATTTGTGTTTTCCTCTCATCTTGTGTTTCCTGGCCTGAAAGTGTCCTGACCTTACTAGGACTAGATGAGGGGACATGTATTGTCACTAACATAAACCTGGCATCTCATTAATAGTAGTCAGCCTACATTGTAAATGCCTGGGTCTGCACAGGTATGAAAGATAATGGGGAATAGAGGCAATTTTAAAGAACAAATTTCTTATTAAGGAGAAAGAGGATTCTTGGGGACTGGAGGAGGTACATGGGCTCTTGAAGGAATTATATTCAATAGGTAACTACTTTGATATCTCTATTCTCGTGTCTCGTTGGTGAATTCATGATGTGCTTACATTCAAAATAGATGAGTCATACTCAATTCCACCCGTTTTAAAATCCAGATAACAGCTTTTGCCTGTTTAACAAGCCTCCATTCCCTGGATAAATCAATGAGCATGATTGTTTAACGTTCCCTTTGGCTGTGCAGATATGATTTAATAGAACACAGTGCCTTCTAATAAAGCAAGCTAACCTTGGGTCTCTCCCCCAGGAATCTCGAGGTCTTTATCCTGTAAGGCAGATCTGTCAGGTACCAATAATTTTCAAACTTGTCATGAAGATGCCGGGCAGCACAAACTGCTCTCTTCTGTGAGCTCCATTAAGTGATTATGTGTTTTTGTTTCCTCAGCCTTCTGGTGGGAGGGGGGTTCAGGAGGGGGAACTCATGTACACCCGGGGCAGATTCATGTCAATGTATGGCAAAACCAACCAATATAATATTGTAAAATAATTAGCCTCCAATAAAAAAAAAAGTTAAAAAAAAGAACAAATAATATCTTAAAGCAGAGTTGTTTACTTCAGTTTTTTTTTGTTTTTTTTTTTAAGGGAAGGGCTAAGGAGGGCTATGAGTAAGGAAAGAGGAAAGAGTCAGGGATAGGTTCTCACTGTTCTCAGGGACTTGTCTGGAGGAGCACAAGGCAGGAAGGGCAGTAGAAGAAATGGAATTGGAGTGAGCTGTCCTGCTGTCCAGCCTTCCTAGGGAAGGGCAGTGCGTTGTTCCACATACAGCAATGGGCTAGACATTTGGAGACCTGGATTTTAATCCTAAATTCTCCACTAGCTTCCTGTGTCACTTTGAGTAAGTTATTTTGTTTTTTGGGGCTTCAATGTGTTATTAAAATGTCATTTATTTTAAGAAATAGTGATGGCAGGAAGAGATAGTGGGGAGCTGTTAATTCTCTTTATTTGGTAGAATGAAAAATTGCAGTATCAATATTGATCCTTCACATGGTGGAAGGGGAGGATTTGGAATTGGCCTGTGACATTTTGAAGCCCCAAAACCACTAACTAGGAGGAAGGACCCTTCCGTCTCCGTGGTGGTGGTTTAGTCATTAAGTCATGTCCAACTCCTGCAACCCATGGACTGTAGCCCACCAGACTCCTCTGTCCATGGGATTACCCAGGCAGGAATACTGGAGTGGGTTGCCATTTTCTCCTCCAGGGGATCTTCCCAGCCCAGGGATCGAACCCATGTCTCCTGCACTGCAGACAGATTCTTTACTGACTGTGCCACCAGGGATGCCCTTGAAACTGAAACCACTGATTAGAATTCCATCTCTGTAATTCTAAGCTATTTATAGTCCATGCAGCACTGACTACATGCTTGGAACATGACTGAATGGATAATTAGCCAACATACCTCTACTACCAGGTTCCTGATGCATCTGTGATTCTTCTTCTTTGCATATAAATAGGAGTGGCATGTGAAGAAGGAGTTTCTATTTTCATGAAATAATCGATACTCTTCTTGCCCATTCTTCTACTGACCCTTGCGGACTGACTCGTAGACTCCCAGGGCTGCTAACATACTGAAGTTATTATTGCAATTATATGCTCTTGGAGTGCCAACTTGGCAGGCCCATGGCAGAGAGGAAAGTACACGATGCCCAGACTCTCATCGAGGAGGACAAGGTGGTAGAAGCGGGCATAAAGGTGGTTCTACCCTTAATGCTTTTTCTTGGAAGAAGCTGATGCCAATACATGTGCTCATGGAATTAGCAGGAAATTTCCATTGCAGTCTTTGTCCTAAGGGAAAAAGACTGCTGAACCTTGATTTTTTTTTTTCTCCAAATAGGAAACTAGATTTCAAAATGGCACAGCCCTGTCTTCCTTAGGTAACACAGTCTCATTTCTTGATGAGAATTGGCTACATGAACTGTATGGGAAGTCTGAAACCATAGCCAGGCCAGGTTTGTGTAAGCAAATCCAATAGGATTTCTGAGCCACTCATTATACTCCGAACTGCTGAGCCAGTTTTGCCTTAATTTTGCAATCAAATTAGTATAGAATTTTTGTTCATATTGGATTAGAATTTTTTTATCCCGTTGGAATACTTTTCAAGCAATCTGGTAAAAAAATAAGAGTATGTTAATGAGGGAAGTCCCTTTGAGCCTTGGTCTGGTGAAATTATACTGAGGATATTCAGATTTTCTTTGTAGGTTGTGCTCTTTATGTCTGCACTGTGCGTGGTGAGGTATACCTGATTTATTAACTGCATCTATGTTACTAGGCAAAATGGTGAGGGAAAATGGTTAAAATGAATAGTGGCAAGCCATAACCACCCCCTTATGTGCCATTGTCTTCAATAACTCAGACTACACAAATCAGTATAAGGTTATGGAAAGAAAATTAGTGAAGAAAAATGCTTCCATAACCTCGGTATTTTCCATGTTGCCTCATTAGCATTGGACCAAGTTCGAACACAACTGCTGTAGAATAGCTTTAGTTACAATGGAAGTTACTAATAGACCTTGTCCTGATGGGACAGGCATTTAAGATTTTTGTCTGTAATTCCTATAGTGAAAGCAAATAGGATTGGGGGAGTTGTTTGGTCTCTATTCTCCGAGGTTTATTATGGCTTTGGGACTGGTGATTTCTGCTTCACCAGTGAATGAAATTCATTCACTCCCTCGCTGTATGCATTCATTGAACACAAATAGCATGTCATCTTGGCTGGCTGTGGCTATATGCATGCTCAATCATGTCTGACTCTTTGCGACCCTGTGGACTATAGATTGCCAGGCTCCTCTGTCTGTGGGCTTCTCCAGGCAAGAATACTGGAGTGGGTTGCCATTTCCTCCTCCAGGGGATCCTCCCAATCAGGGATTGAACCCACATCTATATTTACATATATTATCTATAATATATAGATATGTATTTTCCTCCCAAATCTTTATGGATGCTGTTGTAAATAATAAAATATATCTTTAATATTGTTGAAAATAAATTTCACTTTATTTAATTGTAACATGTATATTATGACGTTAGGCTAAGTGCAAATTTTGACTTACCACTACAATAGATGGGAGATAAACTAGCTATGAGCAAAAAATATAAGAGAATTGATCAATTCAATATCTCTTTTAAATAATTGATTTATATTAAAAAACCAAATAAATTACATATAATTTGGAAAAAAATAAAGAGAGTGTAGTTAAGAGAGTGGCAGAAGTGCCCTATTTTGAAGGGGTAATCAAGGAAGACCTCTCTCAGGGGGTTAACATTTGGATTGAGACTTAGGGTGAGGAGGCAGTTATACGAAGAGTAGAGAGCATTTTAGTCTGGGGGTAGAATGGGCTTCCCTGGTGGCTCAGGTGGTAAAGAATCTGTCCGCACTGAGGGAGACCTGGGTTCAATTCCTGGGATGGGAAGATCCCCTGGAGAAGGGAGTGGCAATCCATTCCAGTATTCTTGCCTGGAGAATCCCATGGACAGAGGAGCCTGGTGGGCTACAGTCCATGGGGTCACAAAGAGCTGGACACGACTGGAATGAGCAAGCACAGCACAGAATGCATGTGAGGGGTCTGAGCAGGGAAAGAGCTTGACACATTCTAACTCTGAGAGCAGCTCAGTTTGCCTGGAGCCTGTGGACCAGAATTAGGGGCAGGTGGGTGGGGATGGAGAGGCAGGCAGGAGCCAGGGCATGCTGACCCTGCAAGGCCAGGCAGAGCTTGGATTGAATTCTGAGTCTAGTGGTAAGCAGTAAAGAAATGACATGGTCTGACTATGTGTTAACAAAGATCACTTTGGTTGCTGAGTGAAGAGAAGAGATTGGACAGGGACATAAGAGACGTAGGTTCAATCCCTGGGTCAGGAAGATCCCCTGGAGGAGGGCATGGCAACCCACTCCAGTATTTTTGCCTAGGGAATTCCCGTGGACAGAGGAGCCTAGCGGGCTACATACAGTCCGTAGGGTTGCAAAGAGTCAGACATGGCTGAGTGACTTAGCACACAAGAGTGGAAGAGGAGAGATTAGTTTGAAGAGTATTTAGAGTAGTTTAGTCAAAAGACAGCAGTGACCTGGTCTAACTAAGATGGGGAGGCAGAGGTCAACAGTCCTATTGGATCATAATAAATAAATAACATTAAGGGTACGGTTGATAATGAATTATTCAAACGAGCCTCCCCTGCTACTCCACATGTACGGGCAGGGATGGGTGCAATGGGGTTTATGAGTCCTCTTTGCGGTTGCTTGGGGGCCCCTGTGCTGTCTTCTGGTCCTCACTGGCCTCTGCTAGAGGTGTGGCCTGGGGCCAGGTCTGGGCTGGTCCTTGGGTTCCTTGTGTTGATGTGCTCTACCAACAGGAGACCATTCAACTTGTGCTTTTGTATTCCTGCATCAGTCAGACCTCCCGGGCTTCCCTGGATAGCTCGGCTCCACCTCAGGTTTCATCTAGGTCCTCTGGCTCTTGTCTGGACTGCTGCACCTCTGTGTCAAGGCCACCCTGCCTTCTCCTCTGAGTCCCTGACCCACTGGAAAAGGGCTGTAGAAGGCTCAGGAATCCTAACTCAGGCCTCTTCCTGCTGTATTTTTGCTAGCACAGCCACCCCATGTATGACCTGCCAGTGTGCCTCTGAGTCTCCCCAACCCCACCTCTGTATTTTAGTTTGAGCAGAGAGCAAAAGTATATGTAAACCTAACTACTTGCTTTTCTTATGTCTGTCACCTCTTTTCTCATGTCCCACTGGAGTAGAAAGGGAGGATTTTTATACTTCTTTTTCTACCTGATGAAAATTCATCTCATGTCATGTCTTTCCTTGTATAGGACAGCAAGCTGTCATTTGCATCCCTTTCTATACTGAATCTGGAGAAGGAAATGGCAACTTGCTCCAGTACTCTTGCCTGGAGAATCCCATGGACAGAGAAGCCTGGTGGGCTATGGTCCATAGGGTCGCAGAGAGTCAGACATAACTGATGCGACTTAGCATCCACTATACTGAATCCACTCCAGTACTCTTGCCTGGAAAATCCCATGGATGGAGGAGCCTGGTAGGCTGCAGTCCGTGGGGTCGCTAAGGGTCGGACACGACTGAGCGACTTCACTTTCACTTTTCACTTTCATGCATTGGAGAAGGAAATGGCAACCCACTCCAGTGTTCTTGCCTGGAGAATCCCAGGGATGGGGGAGCCTGGTGGGCTTCCATCTATGGGGTCGCACAGAGTCGGACACGACTGAAGTGACTTAGCAGCAGCAGCAGCAGCAGCATACTGAATCTACCAGGTGGCTCTTGATATGGGAACTATGGGATTATTGACGTTGTGAATACATTGATTTACTCCTCCAAAATACTGTCCATGTTACCCTTGATATTTGTGTGTGTGTGCATGCTCAGTCGTGTCTGAATTTTTGCGACCACGTCAAGTTCCTTTGTCCATGGGATTCTCCAGGCAAGAATACTGGAGTGGGTTGCCATTTCCTCCCGCAGGGGATCTTCCTGACCCAGGGATAGAACCTACATCTCCTGAGTTGGCAGGTGGATTCTTTACTTCTGAACCACCTGGGAAACTCCCCCTTGGTATTTGTAGGCATAGCCAAAATTGTTGGCATAAGCATTAATCGGGGTCATAATTTGGTGTGGATAGCTAATATTGCTCTTTTCTGCCTACAGCATAACTAAATGTCTGCAGGGTAGTAAAGGCTTTTCATGATGTGGCCTGAGGTCAGCCTCTCAGTTTTCTGTCTCATGCTTCTCTTCTTGTACCTTGTGTTCTGGTCACATCCGACTCTTAAGTGTTTCTTAAAAATGTTTCATTCTGGAACTTCTCTGGTAGTCTGCTGGTTGAGAATCTGCCTTCCAATGCAGGGGATGTAGGTTCGGTTCCCAGTCACGGAACTATGATCCTACGTGCCACAGAGCAACGAGGTCTATGCGCAACAACTAGAAAGTCCACACACCTCAACAAAGTCCCCACATGATGCAACTGAGACCAAAGCAGCCAAAACAAAAGCTTCATCCTTTCCCACTTCAATTCTATGACTTGCGTCAGAGCTTTCTTCTTAAATGCTTCCCTTGTTCCTTTCTCCCCTTTTTGCAGATTTCATTAAAATCCTATGCATCCTTCCCAGCTTGGCTTACATGCTTCCTCTAAGGTGAAACCTGGGAGTCCTTCAGCTAGCTTGGAGCAATTATTACCTCCTCTAAGCTCTTATGGCACTTTGCCTTTATTAAAAACCTTATAACTTTTTGTCTTATGTTGTAATTATTAATATATATATATATATGTTCTTTTTTCTCCTTGATTATAAGCTTTATTGGGAAAGGCATAGATGATACACAGTACTGACTGTCCACCACGCTGCAATTGCAACCTGTCACATGGTTTTGCACACAAATGTAATGCAATGTGTATGCTCACTCATGTCTGACTCTTTGCAACCCCATGGACTGTAGCCCATCAGACTCCTCTGTCCATGGGATTTCCCAGGCAATTATAACACTGGAGTGGGTTGCCATTTCCTTCCCCAGGGGATCTTCCTGACCCAGGGATCAAACCTGTGTCTCTTGCATCTCCTGCATTGGCAGGCAGATTCTTTATCACTGCACCACCTGGAAAACCCTTGATAATAAATGAATAATGAGTAGAACCATCACCCTCTTCATAAAACTCTCTAAATCCCACATTAAAAACTTTGAAACAAGTAGAAAAGTGTTGTGTTTTCTAACATTTGATGGCATTTGTCTATTAAATCTCCATGCAGACCCCTTGGCCTGAGATACAGGGAACTGTGGGAAACAGGTTTTCAACCGTTTCTCCCAGGCCCATTAAATAGGACGTCATTATATTTACAGGGGTCTGTGCCCCCAAAACACGGCAGCACAATCATATATCACAAGCCGCTATCATAAATGAGTCGGACAGGATAAGCCAACTTGAAAGAGAAAATAAAATATTATAACTCCAACTTGAAAAGAAAATATGGTGTGTGGTTTATTGCTATGGATTATGGAGGAAGAAAGAACTGATTTTAAGTCAAAAACAGAAAAGCAGTGACAGTCTTTAAAGTCAATACAGTATTCACAGGGCAGACACTAAACCTTAGAAAGCCGAAGCTTCAGGCTCCTGCTCTGGTCTATAAAATAGATGTAAAATTGCTTTTGCTTCATTATTAGTGCTACGTTATTAGTGTGCCACTCTGAAGCAAGGAATGTTTAGGGGGAAAAATAAACTTTGGTACTTTCAAGGCAGAATCTCTTTGTCAGAGTCTCACATTGTATTTTAAAGACCTTCAGACTGTGGCTTTAGGAAATTCTTTTGTGACAAAGGGAGACAGAAGAGGGACCTGGAAAGATTTACAATGTAAGAAACACTGTTAGACGTCCTAGTGAAAAGTTCTGCTGTGACCAGAAATAGGAAGATGTCCTTGAGTCTGTTCCCTGTGACTGCATCTCCATTCCTTCCCTCATCAGTACTGTTTTTCTAGATTCCATACATATATATGCATTGCTGCTACTGCTGCTAAGTCACTTCAGTCGTGTCCGACTCCGTGTGATCCCACAGACGGAAACCCACCAGGCTCCCCCGTCCCTGGGATTCTCCAGGCAAGAACACTGGAGTGGGCTGCCACCTCCTTCTCCAATGTGTGAAAGCGAAAAGTGAAAGTGAAGTCGCTCAGTCGTGTCCGACCCTTAGCGACCCCATGGACTGCAGCCTACCAGGCTCCTCCATCCATGGGATTCTCCAGGCAATAGTACTGGAGTGGCTTGCCATTGCCTTCTCCGATATATATGCATTACTGTATGGTATTTGTATTTCTCTTTCTGACTTACTTCGGTCTGTATAACAGGCTCTAGGTTCATCCACCTGAGTTCAACTGACTCAGATTCATTCTTTGACCACCTACCTGAGGGGTGGGAAGGGAGGGGGACAGGAGGCTCAAGAGGGAGGGGATATATATATATAATTATGACTGATTCATGCTGTTGTAAAGCTGAAACCAACACAACATTGTAAAGAAATTATCCTCCAATTAAAACATAAATGAATGAATTTTAAAATTCATTTAAAAAAATAGATGAATTTTAAAAAGGTAAAAAAAAAAGAAATGGGAAGATGATCTTAAAAATGAAATTTCCTTATTTCTAGAATTACCACTGAGGATGACTTTCCTCCTTTCCTGAGCTCCCTAGGCCCCACCTCTAAGTCTCTGTTGTCTGAATGTAGTGAGTCGTTACAATCCAGTTCAGACAGAGGATATCAAAATGCCTCCCATGACAAAGGTTAAAGGCAGAAAAACACAAGAGAGAAGATGGAATTTGTTGGTCAGGCCTGTTCTGGTCTGAAGGCAACAGGGTAATATATTCCGAAGCAGAATGGGAGGGGACGAAGATAGGCAGCAGTTGAGGGGGAATCTTGTGCTGAGAGGTTGTTGAACCAGATGGCTCCTAAAGACCCATGCAACTTGGGTTACAATCGTTTGCCCTGGATTTGCTCAGCCTTATGAAGCGGCTTCTTTGTTTCTTTTGATTACTTATGGGACTTCAGAGACTGGGTGAGATGCCCTGCATCCTGCCCCATCACGTCCCCCATTTCTAGGTTTTTCTTTGGGTGCAGCCTTGACAAAAGTCTAGCTACTTTTTTGTGTTGTCTACAAGATCATTTTAGGTCATAGCAGATGAGCAATACACAAAGGCAAAAAAGATACAGCTTAAGTGACACGGGAAATGCAGGCAATTACTCGGTTCTGTCAGGCTGAGGCAGGTTGTCTGGTGCTCTGATTGCACCTGATTGGGTTGACTGAATCCATTCATTCATTCTGCACTCACTTGCTCACTCATTCATTCAGCAAGCACTTTTCAGGTACTTCCTGTGTGTCTTGTATCTGACCATTGTCCGGTTTTCCATTTGGATACCTTTGTTTGTCTGGGCAAATGATTTATCTCTATCTGGGGGGCAAGGAAGGTGAGCAGAAGAGAGTTTACAGAGTCACGTACTGGGAAGACCTTGGTTTTTAGGAAGAAATGGGTCAGGTGGGTCAGACATCTGTGTGCCAGGCCCAAGTCCTATGTCAACTTCAATCTAAATCTCAAACTAAAAGGAAGTTAAATAAAAATAACAGCTGTTGTTCACCGGGTGATTTTTGTTAACTTTCTAGGAGCAACCAAAAAAGAAATCAGTTAACATAAATACAATTCATCCTTTTTTTGTTTGTTTCCAGATCACCAGATTAAAAATTGACCGAAACCCTTTTGCTAAAGGATTCAGAGATTCTGGAAGAAACAGGTGAGCAAATTGGAGAAGACTCACTGACCTTTCTTTTCTATGTGGCATTATTTTCCCCACGCCCCGTTGGTGGCTCTAGCTCCTGTTTTTGGAGAACATTTGCATGCTAGACAGACACAGGCCAAGAGAAATGGGTAGTTGTTTAAGAATCAAATAATTCTGCCTCCCAAAGGCTGAATTATTCAGTTCTTTGTTTGTGATTTGTGCTCATGCTCAGTTGTGTCCTACGGTGACCCCACAGATTGTAGCCCGCCAGGCTCCTCTGTCCATGAGATTCTCCAGGCAAGAATACTAGAGTGAGTTGCCATGCTCTCCTCTAGGGGATCTTCCCCATCTAGGGATTGAACTCCTGTTTCTCGTGTCTCCTGCATTGGCAGGTGTCTGGCTTCTTTACCACTAGTGCAACCTGGGAAGCCCAGTTAGTGGAATAGCCTAAGAAAAATGCCTTCCTGTTAATGACTCTTTCAAATAAGACAAAGGCCTTTGTTTTCAAAATGTAGCTAATGAAGAATGGTTTCTATTCCATGCCCAAAGGCCAAGTCAAAAACAAGCTTGTAAGATGTTTCCTGTTGCCTCCTTTTTGGGGCTCTGCCTTCTGGGCTTATTGAGAACCTTGTCAGTGAAGAGGAACTCAAAATAGAAGCTGGCCTTTCATAAAGAAGCCTCTATGGTGTTTAAGGTGTTTACTTGGGGTCCATGCACGTTTCAGGGGTTCTGTGAGTTACCAGATAGTGAAAGAAAAGTTGTAAGTGGATGACCAGGTGAGCATTTTTCTAGGAAGAGGTCCATCAGTTCAGTTTAGTTCAGTCTCTCAGTCGTGTCCGACTCTTTGTGACCCCATGAATCACAGCATGCCAGGCCTCCCTGTCCATCACCAACTCCCGGAGTTCACTCAAACTCATGTGCATCGAGTCAGTGATGCCATCCAGCCATCTCATTCTCTGTCGTCCCCTTTTCCTCCTGCCCCCAATCCTTCCCAGCATTAGAGTGTTTTCCAGTGAGTCAACTCTTCGCATGAGGTGGCCAAAGTATTGGAGTTTCAGGTTTAGCATCAGTCCTTCCAATTGTCAGGCAAGTGGATGTTCCTCAGTTTTTGTCTCGTCACAACAAAGATTTGGAGTGATGCAATGAACACCCAGGATTGATCTCCTTTAGAATGGACTGGTTGGATCTCCTTGCAGTCCAAGGGACTCTCAAGAGTCTTCTCCAACGTGACAGTTCAAAAGCATCAATTCTTCAGCGTTCAGCTTTCTTCACAGTCCAACTCTCACATCCCTACATGACCACTGGAAAAACCATAGCCTTGACTAGACAGACCTTTGTTGGCAAAGTAATGTCTCTGCTTTTTAATATGCTATCTAGGTTGGTCATAACTTTCCTTCCAATGAGTAAGCATCTCCATAGCTTTCTTCAAATTTTCAAAAAATACCTGTGACCAAAAAGTTAAGAATTTCTGCTCTAGACATCACCATCTGTCTCCAGAGACCAATCCTTGTGACTTTAGGTATCCAATGACTTTCTTTTCTTCTGTATCTTCAGCAGCATTTCATATTTATTTTCTTCTTGGCATTCCAAAGAATGTTTTCTTTTTTTCTCTTTTTCCCCTTTGTCTTCCCATTGGATTCCTTGTTTTTCAGAAGCATGACTTAAAAGAGAAAATTAGAATAGAGAGGGTGTATTGACCAGGTTGGAGCTTGCACTAGGAATTGGAGGCACACTTTAATCTTGAGATTAAGACCTTGTGTCTTGAAGCATATATCTCTGGTTTAAAAATTTTGATAACAGTCCAGTTCAAGTCCTGAGGTTCTCCTGTCTCCTCACTAGGCTAGAAAGGACCTGGACACATCATTTGGCCATGGCCTGTGTCTGCCTTAAGGCCGGTGAATATCTTATTGCTTAGGACAGACAAATGTCTGTCCCAAGTGATGGACTGCTGTTCTTTGTAAGAACTCCAGGAAAATAGAACTAGAGATCCTCATTAGCCCATGTCAGTGTCTTAGTCATTAATTTCTGATAGCATGGAAATTCTTTATTATGTCATATTAAAACCTGCAGGCTATTTTCAGTAATATCAGTAATTATAAAGTTATCTGTTATTGAACACTACTGTGTTTCAGACTTTTTACTTACATTCTTTCTAATCTTTAAGGCAACCTGTTTGTTACCAATGAGGAAACAGGCTCAGAGAGCTTAAGCAGCTTTCCTAATGTCACACAGTAAATCTGGGAGTAGGGAAGATAACCCAAATCCACCTCACATCAAAGTCTGTGCACTTCAAGCTTTATCATGCTAGCAGTATAATCTTGATTATTTTATATTCAACAGATATGGAGAATAGAGCTCTTTCTCTAAAAATCATTCTTCTACTTAAAGATCCTACTCAAATAGCCAGAACTTTCCTTTTTCCAAATAAATCAACCGGTATTCTCTGGCTGTCTATGCAGATTATTCACCATGACTTTGTCATTTACTTCCTCTGTGTGTGTATGTGCGCGCACGTGCTTAGTCACTTCAGTTGTGTCCGACTCTTTGTGACCCTATGGACTGTAGCTCACCATGCTCCTCAGTCCATGGGATTCTCCAGGCAAGAATCCTAGAGTGGGTTGCCACACCCCCTCTCCAGAAGATCTTCACAACCCAGGGATTGAACCCTCGTCTCCTGCATTGTAGGCAGAGTCTTTACTGACTGAGCCACTAAAGAAATCCCCATTTACTCCCCATATCCCTGTAAATAAGGGGTCCCTAGTAGAGGGGTCCCTAGTATGGACCTCTCTCATAGCTCAGTTGGTAAAGAATCTGCCTGCAATACAGGAGACCTGGGTTCAATTCCTGGGTTGGGAAGTTCCCCTGGAGAAGGAAATGGCAATCCACTCCAGTATTCTTGCCTGGAAAACCCCATGGGCAGAGGAGCCTGGTAGACTACAGTCCATGGGATCGCAAGACTCAGACATGACTTAGTGACTAAACCACCACCATCACCAGTAGAGGACAGGAGGTCAGGCTGAGCATCCCTTATGAAACTGTTAAACTGTGAGCAGGTGAAACTGTGATATGATGAGAGTGAAGTCATCTGTGTCATGAAGGGACTGGAATGAATTAGTGAAGGTAGAAGCCATTCTCATCCTCAAGCTCTCTGGGAAGCTAGACTAAAATAAACTTGTTGGGGCAAAAACAGGAGTCCCTGTATTTTCTCTTTAAGAAGCTCAAAATTGCCTGTTAACCACACTTTAATTCTTACTGGCTGCCTGCAGGATGACAGCAAAAATTATTAACGCCATTTGGCAGATGGGAAAATTGATGGGTGAGGATATAGAGGATTATTTATAAATCTCCAGGAACTGGTGGTCTATGCCAACACCAGAATCCAGTTAGTTCATCACCTTCTAATCAGTGGCTCACTGATGGCCTTTCTTGTGCTAACACAGTTCTTAAGAACCTATGATTTTCCCCATGAATTTTAGACATCAGATGACTCATACGGACGTTCATGGTTTGATGAGTTGCATAGAAATGTACCCAAAACATATGGATTACATTTCCTTTAAAGACACATGGGCTTAAAAATTAGGAGGGAAAGTGCTTGGCCAGTGTTTTTTGGTTTTGTAGAACACAAAACATTTGTGGAATACTTTGGAGTTACAGAAATTGCCAGACCTCAAACCAAAACACGTTCAGGTTTGTCGATCTCCATCAATCCCAGTGTGATCCTGAGGTTCCAGAAGGGAGTGTGAGAGGAAAGATTGGAGGACGCAGCGGCCACTGCACTCTGTTAAAAAGCCTCTCGTGAGTCTTCCTAGGCTCATAAACCTCTCACAGTTTATGTTGTTTTACAGTGCTGGGTGACCGAGCGTGGCTAGGGTGACAGCAGTATCCTCTGAGCATTGAGAAGAACTTGAGGCAGCTCTTGTGAGGATGCTTATTTCCCATTCTTATTTATTTATTTTTGGCTGCCCTGGGTCTTCACTGCTTTGCAAGGGCTCTCTCTAGTTGCGGAGAGTGGGGCTACTCTTCCTTGCGGTGCATGGGCTTCTCATTGAAGTGGTTTTTCTTGTTGTGGAGCACAGGCTTTAGTCATGAGAGCTTCAGGAGTTGTGGCTCACCAGCCCTAGAGCACGCAGGCTTTAGTAGTTGTGACACATGGGCTTAGTTCCTCTGTGGCATGTGGAATCTTTCTGGGCCAGGGGTCGAACCTATGACTCCTGCATTGACAGGCAGATTCTTATCCATTGCCGCCACCAGGGAAGTCCTCCCATTCTTATTTGAATGAAAGGAGAGGTCTATGAGAAGTATTCGTGGCTTGTAGCCCCATCACTTTCTCATTCCCCTCAGTGGGAACCAGGGTGATGGATGTGATTGCTGAGTCTGGAACTCTTCAGAACTGCTTGCCTGCAGAGAGTATGCAATCTGGGCTCTTCCCATTGCATGGTAAGCCCAGCAGAGGAGGCCTGCAGGAAATCAACTCATTTCAGGGGGTTCCAGCACACTCTTTCAGCCTCTGTACCTGTGCCATCGTCTCCAAATACTTTTCATCAATAGTAAAACTGGTGTTTTGGTCTCCATGGCATCAGGCTCCTAGGTCTTTTTCAGAAATTTATTCTGAGTTCAAATGAGGACAAGGGGTAATAATCGCTGGGCATTCCGGAACCCCAGTGGGAATCCCAGTGAATTCACTGTGTCAGCCCTGTGACATCATCAGAACCCATCATGGTTCCTCCTGCTTCTTTAGGAAGCATCATTCACACACTACAGTGTGAGAAGGTCACTGCCCTTCAGCCTTTACTTATGGAGCTCCTACTTTTCATTCTCATGTAATTTTGTCCCTGAATAGAAGTGTCTGCCAAAGTGTGTGTGTGTGTGTGTTCATGTTATGGAGAAGAGTAGTAGACATATAGTCCTTTTGCAGTGAAAACACTGACAGATTTTGCTTCCAGGCATTGTCTCTGCAATGGGAGGGAGATTGTTTATTTCTGTTGTTCTTCCTTGTAGATTTCTCAGAAATTCTGTAGCCCAAATACAGCTTTGGGTGGAAACATCAATATGTATTTACCTTTAGCAGGCCCAGCCCCAGGGTGCAATATCCAGCATCCCCTCTGGGAGATTCCTCATAAAGAGGAGGCAGTAACACCTTCTTGTTCCTGGGGGAAAATAGATGCCCTTAGCTTGAGTTAAGTTTTGTCCTGTGATCTGTGCTCCTGGGCTCTGTCTGTTCCCTGCTAGAATGAAGCTCCTTGCAGATGGGGCTCTATCTTTTTCAGGTTCTTATTCTTATATTTTTCCCCCTGTAGTGCCAGGTATATAGAGTAAAATAATAATTGTTCCTTTAGTTACAGAACATTAGACAGAGTTGATGAGTGGCAGAGAAGTTAAAAATTGGGACCTCTGGAGTAAGAAAGCCTTAAGCCAACCAGGGGTGAGTCAGGTAGAGCCACAGTGGGGAGCTGGTTTTGGACACTAAGAATGGAATAAAGAGTGAATCTATAAATAGTCTTTGCAGGAAGGACTAAGGGCAATTTTAATTCAAATCTGAGATGGACTGCTGCTGGAAGACACTGATTTAGCTTAATTATAGATTAGCAATGTTCAGGCCATTTGAACTGGCCCTGTACAGTGAGGGCGTGTCTGGGCTGCCTGGCTCCCTGAAAAGGAGGACATCCAGCAAGTTCCAGAGGTGTGAGCCTCAGGGAAGACGGGCTCCCGGAAGATGAGCCCAAGTGGAGTAAAGTTTGGTTGAGAAAGGTCACTTAGGAGCAAACAGAGGTCAAATTACATCTTTGGCTATGACCACCCCAATGGGCATCTCTGTCCAAAAAGAAAACGAAGGTCAGGAGGCTGAAGAGAAACAGGAGTCTTTGCACTGAGTCTCACAGTCGAGAAGCAGCCTGGGAGGTCTAGTGTGTCCATGTGCCTGGAGAGCCCATGTGTGTAGCTAGAGGGAGCATTGCCGTGGCAGAGACCTTGCACTTGAAAGGGGACAGACAGAGGAGCAGCAGGAAAGAGAGCTCTGCAGGTCTCAGCCAACATCTAAAGTGAAAACCTTGTTCCTGTTAGGATTTTATAAGATTTTACAGAAAGCGTCAGTTAGTTTGGGAACGTCTGTATAGTCCCCAGGGACTTCCTCCAAAGCAAACACATACACAAAGAGGAGAGGATTAAAATTATGACCTGTCGATGGAATGAAGGTTCTGTGAACTTGTTTTAGAAGTGGTGTGAACTGTGTGACCCTGGGTTCTCCACTGTTAGCAGCCTTCATCCTGTCTCTGACCTTGGCCAATGCTATACTCCCAGTCTAAGGCAACTGCCGGGGGATTGTCCCAGGTGACGTGGTTTCCTCCGGGTGCCCCTTCCGTGGTTTCCTCCTAGGGCTGGCATGGCGCCCCAGGGGTCACTGTTGTGCTTCCATGACAGGTCCCCTGGGAGTGGCCCTTCTGTAGCCCAGGGAGTTGTTGCAGCTTTTTGGGAGGGTGTCTTTGTCTCAATGGAGTTTGCCCTTGGAGGCTTAAACCAGGACACTCAAATTCCACAAGGCAGGGATTGTCAGAGAGGGCCAGTGGCAGGCCCTATATTATGAGGAGCTTGGTTTTCAGGGGAAAGTAGTTTTAATAGGTTGCCTCCCACTAAAAACACAAGAGGGCATGCACTGTTGTTATACAATCACTCAGTTTTATCCAGTTCTTTGTGACCCCGTGGACTGCAGCATGCCAGGCCTCCCTGTCCCTCACTATCTCTCAGAGTTTGCCCAAGTTCATGTCCATTAAATCTGTCATGCTAGCTAACCGTCTCATTCTCTGCCACCTTCTTCTCCTTTGCCTTCAGTCTTTCCCAGCATCAGGGTCTTTTCCAGTGAGTCAGCTCTTTGTGTCGGGTGGCTGAAGTATGGCTTCAACATCAGTCCTTCCAATGAGTATTCAGGGTTGATTTCCTTTAGTATTGACTTGCTTGATCTCCTTGCTGTCCAAGGGATTCTGAAGAGTCTTTCCAGCACCACAGTTTGAAAGCATCAATTCTTCAGTGCTCAGCTTTTTTCATAGCCCAACTCTCACATCCATACATAACTACTGAAAAGACCATAGCTTTGACAGTATGGACCTTAGTCAGCAAAGTGATGTCTCTGCTTTTTAATTTGCTCTCTATTCTTGCCTGGAGAATCCCAGCGATGGGGGAGCCTGGTGGGCTGCCGTCTGTGGGGTCACACAGAGTTGGACACGACTGAAGCGACTTAGCAGCAGCAGCAGCAGCAGGGTTGTCATGGCTTTCCTTCCAAGAAGCAAGCGTCTTCTGATTTCATGACTACAGTCCATACTGATTTTGGAGCCTAAGAAGAGAAAATCTGTCATTGCTTTCCCTTTTCCCCCTTCTATTTTCCATGAAGTGATGGGACCAGATGCCATGATCTTAGTGTTTTTTAATGTTGAGTTTAATAGGTTGCACCTCACTAAAAACACAATAGGGCCTGTACTGAGTCTGAACTAATTCTCAGAGTGTTTCCAGCAAGCACTGCTGCTTTCTGGGAATGTGACTGGTGGTAGTGTTTCCTGGTGCCTAGTGTCCCTTACATGTGTCGGGGGATGGTGATCTAAAAATGGAACCATTGACCGCCTTACGGGAATGGATGTGTCTGTTTACTGGAAGAGGATGCTTAATGAAACTGAGACTTCATCCAAAGGAAGGACTCTCTACTGCTGGTGGGGAAAGTGTTTGGGAGTAAAGTTTTTTTGTGGACCCCCCAGTTAAGCAGCTGCTGTCCCAAGGCCATGTTCACTGATTGAAAAGCCATTTCCTGGCATGAAAGAGGCCTGTGAGATGAGGAATTAGAGTGCTGAAAGTTAACAGGAGGAAAAAGGGGAAACGGTTAGCCAAGGGCCACGTCCTCGGAAGGAAACTTTTCTTTGGGAGTTAAGTTGCAGGTGGGTCTCAGTTAAAATCTGTTCGTGGTGTTCTCTAGTGTAACCAACTATCTCAAACACTGTGTACACATTTATCTATCTGTTGAGCTGAACATACCAAATTTCCTTAGTTGTAGGTCAAAATGGTGAGATAGTAGCTATTTCATGCAGTTCAACCTTGTATATTTTTTTTCTAGGCATTCAAATTGTAAGTATATAAATAGTAGTAGTAATCATTTCATTTAGTATCTGTGGTCCAAGTTTTCTACTTTTACCTCGGAGCTGATTGGTATCAGTATAGAGTTTCCCGTTTTACTGATGGTGAGACTAAGTACAATGAGGCAGTGACAGCATCCAGAGAATGGTGTCACACTCCTCCAACAGGCTTCACTTGCCCCTGTCCACCCCTGATTCCTTGTCACTCCTGAAGGTAAGCTTAGAGCCAAGGAGCTGACCACTTGCCTTCCTTTCAATCAGCACGACTTTCCAAGTATTTCCCTCGCTTTAAATTTCTATAGTTTTTGTTCATTCTCCCTTGAGCCATTGGCTGTATTTTTCCAGCCAGTCTCATTCTGCTCGCTCCTGGAAATCTCACTAGCCCCTGGAGATTTTGTACACTCTTTTTTTATCCCTGGCGTGGGTGCCATTCAACAGATCTATGGAAGCGATCAGTGCTGGACTCCCTGGTAGGCGTTGCTTCATCTGCAGCTGAAGGTAGCTGGCTTCATAGTGGACTCTGGCAGCAACATCCTGCCAGACTCCTCGTGTTCATCCAGGCCATAGCTGTTTTTCACGTCCCCAGGCTTATGGTCTTTCAGCCAGAGTTTAACATTTTTCCCTGCCTTGTTATTTGTTCTCCCTCCTCTGTCATGAATCTTTCCCCCTATTGTCCTCTTGGCCATGTGGGTTTGCCAGAGAAAGTTGGCAGTTGTTTTATTATCTATGGCTTTTGCCCAGCGATGGTGTCATCTAACAGAGTGACGTCTGTTTAATGGCTAACATATTGGAGTCTGAAATATCTGCAAGATAATGAGGCCTACAGAGGCTTGAGGGACACATTTTTTTGGTTCTTAGAGGAGAGAATGAGAAACAAAATTAGGTAACATACGGGTCCTTCCACATTCAATCCAGAACTAGAGGGCTGACAAAGCTTTGTATTCTAGTTAAGTAAGAATGTTTTCTGTTGTTCCATATCACAACCTGAGCAGATGGTGAGATTTCTATTACTTGAGTGAGACCAGTGGTCCTCATGCTTTTATTGTATTTTCTCTCTTGTATTGAAATATTTTGTCCTAATCAGTATACATTTATTAAGTAACAATTAAGAGGGAGTAATAGTATCTCCATTTTACAGGTAGGGAGCTTTAGAAGTGTGAGGTTATATAACTTGGCAAGGTTGCACCAGTTAAGTGTCAGGGTTGCAGCTGGAAGCCTGGTCAACAGCCTGGCTCCTGACCTTGTGCTCTTAATCAGTAAAATAATCTGTGCCTTGTGTAATTTAGCATTACTCTACTTATTCAGACTCCAAGTGGTTACAGCACTCCCATGTTGGAAATCCCTGGGTAAGGAACAGTTTTAACTCAACTCTAATCATCTGTCCTTTGGACACCTTTTCTTCCAAACCATTGTAAAGCACCAGTTCATCAGGTAGATGTATTTATGGCACACCTAAAGCCGAGGTTTTAAAAAAAATTTTAATCAGAGGGTAATTACTTAACAATATTGTGCTGGTTTCTGCCATATATCAACCTGAATCAGGCATAGGTTTACATATGTCACCTCCCTCCCCATCCCACCCCTCTGGGTTGTCACAGAGCACTGGCTTTGGGTTCCCTATGTCGTACATCAAACTCCCACTTTTTATCTGTTTTACATAAGGTAATGTATATGTTTCAATGCTACTCTCTCAAATCATCCCCCCCTCTTCTTTCCTCCTACCCCGCACCACCCCCCACCCCATGTCTGAAAGTCTGTTCTTTATGTCTGTGTCTCCTTTGCTGCCCTGCAAATAAGATTGTTAGCACCGTCTTTCTAGATTCCATGTATGTGCATTAATATATGATATTTGTCTTTTTCTTACTGAACTCTGTGTACCAGGCTCCAGGTTTGTCCACCTCATTGGAACTGACTCAAATGCATTCCTTTTTATGGCTGAGTAATATTCCATTGTGTATATGTACCACAACTTCTTTATCCATTCATCTGTCAATGAACATCTAGGTTGCTTCCATGTCCTGGCTGTTGTAAACAGTGCTGCAGTAAACATTCAGGTACATATGTCTTTTTCAGTTATGGTTTCCTCAGGGTATTTGCCCAGTAGTGGAATTGCTGGGTCATATGGTAGTTTCATTCCTAGTTTTGAATGATGGCTTCTTTGCCAATTTAGACCTTCATTGGGAGGTCTTTAAGACTATCCATGGAGAACAAATACCCTGAGGAATCTTGAAGATTCCAGATCTAGTGAAGGAGAAGGGCATGTGGAAGGTTTGACCTGACCACAGTGGACCAAGGACAGTCTAAGAAAAAGGATTAGAAAGTTGACATGCGGTAATTAGACTTGAGACAACAGAACATTCTGGTTTTGTGTCTTTTCAAATGTTGGAACAGGAGGAGAAAGGAAAGGAGTTCTGAAGCACAGTGTCGGCCGTGGGATATAACCCAAGCACCTAACGTGGAGTAAATACTCATGGTGTCCGGCCGCCACATCCTCCACCTCCCTCATCTTGCCCTTGCAGCTCCAGTCACCCTGAACTATTTTCAGTTCCTAGAATATATCTTCTTTTCCATGCCTCCAAGTCTGTGCATATACTGTTAACTCCACTGAGAAACAGAGTAGAGGTCCTCTTATCTGTGTGAAAAACTACTGAGTGCCCTGTGATATTAAGCTTAAATAACTGGCCTTTTATGGAACAGCCCCTGCCCTTGAGTTTTCCAGGTGTAGTCAAGACATCTTGCTCAGTGCCTCATGGCATCTTCTGCGTATCTCCAGTATAGTGTGTGTCGCACAGTTCAGAAATTAGTAACTTACAGGTCATTATCTTTTTGTTGAGCAGAATTCTCCTTAAGAGTAGAGACCATAGGGGTGTCTTTTGCCTTTATATCTCTTGAAACTAGCACATAATTGTTTTCCTGATTGAATAACCTCTTCTTGACTTCAAGATCCCATCTCAGTAGACTTCCCTTAGTCCTTGACTGTCTTCTATTGAGAGCTGATCAGTGATCTTAACAATCCCTAGCATAAGTTCCCCTTGTTAATGGAATCACCAGCAAAGAGTAAGATGTCAGAATTAGAAAGAAAATAAATGAAAGGAACATAAAAAATAATTTTTTATCTGAAGATAAATAGAAAACAGAAACTATGCATAGGTGTGTTATCTAATAGGTTATGAATGTAGTTGTAATTATTATAATCATCAAATATTTGATAAACCTCAAAGGGATGGTCTCACCTTATTTTTTTTGGAATGAGAGGATTAGAAGATATTTCTTTTCACTTTGGCTGTTTTTCCAAATCAGTTGATCTCAAGGCATCATCAGTTTACAGAAGAGCTCTTTGACTTGCTTCTTCGCTTTCCCTTTCTCCCTCCTCTTCAGCGCGTGCTGTTGGCTTGGCCAGTGAGCAGACGGAAATGTCTAAAGAGGAGAGGCCTGGAAATCAGAGAGGTGATTACAGCCAAATGACTGAACAAAGGGGGTTTAGATATGGTCTGTGTTGTCACTGGAGCAAACAGGGGAAAGTAAGCAAGACGGGGACACTGGCCAATTTGATCATCTTTGATTGGGAGCTTCGGAGATGACATCAGGTCTCTGGTGTTTAGCAAACCCTTTGAGGCCCACCATGTGGAACATGTTAATGACATGTAGGTTACCTAAGACTACTTTTTTTAATCCATTAGAGAATGAATTCACTTTTAAAACCCTTGAGAT
This sequence comes from Moschus berezovskii, assembly GCF_049115385.1. Taxonomy (NCBI): domain Eukaryota; kingdom Metazoa; phylum Chordata; class Mammalia; order Artiodactyla; family Moschidae; genus Moschus; species Moschus berezovskii. Next base: position 98,715,834 of record NC_142463.1, on the reverse strand, counting down.
GAAGTTTTTAAAACTGGGATATAATAAGTAAACAACATGTCATTGCTTAGTATAAACTTTGAATAGACATCCAAATAGCTGAAGATGTTAATGGGTAGTTGGCAAGGATTCTTATAAGAGAAGATGAGGGTAGAAATGACTGACCTGTGTTTAGGGGACTCAGACTCTGCTGAAGGTTAGAAATTCCATGACCAGAACAGAAGAAACCAAAGAAAAACTGAAACCTCTCTGGGACCTGAGTCAAGAAAGACACAAACAGCCATACATAGATGCAATTCCCTTCTCTAGTACTAGAGAATTCTTTCTGTCTTCAGAGTCTTGACTGGGTATCAAGTTGTTTTCCAGTTTTAGGCTTAGAAAAATGAATGCTGGTTAAAGTTTGGGAAATAGTGACTCAGTAATAAAAATAGTAATAAATATTAAATAAATAAATAAGTAATAAAAATGATTCCTTTATTTATTAAATACATATAAATTGAAATCTTGCCATGTAAAAGGCATTGTGCTAAGTATGGGACATGGAAAAGCATGGTTGTGGGACTTTTGCTGGTGGTCCAGTGGTTGAGAATCCGCCTGCCAATGCAGAGGACATGGGTTCAATCCTGATTGGGGCAGATCCCACATGCTGAGGGGCAACTAAGTCCACGTGCCACAACTATCGATGCCCGCAAGCCCTAGAGCCCATGACAAGAGAAGCCACTATAAGGGGAGGCCTGACACACCACAGTGGAAGAGTAGCCCCTGCTTTCCACAGCTAGAGAAAGCAAATGTACTGCAATGAAGACTCAGGGCAGCTAAAAATAAATTAAAGAAAATATGGTGAAAAGTAAATCAGCTAATACTTACCTTGCTGTAGCACTTTACCAAATCCTGATAAATTAAAAAAATAGTGCCTTTGAACAATTTGATCTATACAATAAAGCTTAGTGAAGTCTGAAGACAGATATGATGTGGCATATAGTAAACAACAATTAGGCTTGTGCTCAGTCATGTCCACCTCTTTGTGACCCCATGGACCATAGCCCAGCAGGCTCCTCTGTCCATGGAGATTCTCCAGGCAAGAATATTGGAGTGGGTTGCCATGCCTTGCACCAGGGAATCTTCCCGACCCAGGGATTGAACCTAGGTCTACCACATTTCAGGTGGATTCTTTACCATCTGAGCCACCAGGAAAGCTCATAGTAAACAGATAGGATTGGTTTTGTTTTTTTTTTTAAAGAGACCCAATCTGAGTATATAAATAGATTCAGTAAGGTCTAGGATGAATCTATAAGAGATCGATCCACAGCACATTAGTAAAGTGTGGTTAGGAATGTATGGACTTAGCTGTTAGTTTTTGGTAGTCATGCCCAACCCCAGATTCACCACCAAAAAAACCCTCCTTGTGACAGACACCTGGACTGGATGGACCAGGGGCATGTCCATATGTGGCATGTCATACATTATGTTAAGAGCTAAGGAACCCTTTCCTGATGAGGATATGGAATGTGTCTGGCACTCTTACTGTTTACCCATTGGCAGTATTGTTGCCTGAAGAGTCCCATGGACAGAGGAGCCTGGCAGGTTATGGTCCATAGGGTCACAAAGAATTGGATACGACTGAAATGACTTAGCATACAACACAATAGGACCAGGGGCTTCCCAGGTGGCTCAGTGGTAAAGAATCTGCCTGCTAATGCAGGATATGCCAGTTCCATCCCTGGGTCAGGAAGATCCCTTGGAGAAAGGAATGGCAACCCACTCCGGTATTCCTGCCCAGAGAATCCCATGGACAGAAGAGCCTGGTGGGTTGCAGTTCATGGGGTCGCAGAAGAGTCAGATGGACTTAGTGACTAAATAACCACAACAATGGAACCAGAGGGTAAAAGTTGCATCAGTTACACTGGAATTTTTTGTATTATCTTTGATACTTCTATAAATCTAAAAGTATTCCAAAATAAAATGTTTATTTTTTTTTAAACTAAAAATGTTTATTTTTTTTTAACGAGAAAAGGTTATATCGGAGATTTCAGCTCAAGATCAGAAAGAACTTTCTAATAGATCTGTCATAAAACTATATATTTTCCTTGGGAAATACTCAAACCGAGGCTAGATAATTCTCCATCTAAGATGGTAACATAGGGAGGAGATTTTAGATTTGGATAATGGATGAATGTCTGCTATCCTTTATAAAGTTAACTACTTAAATAAAATTATTACTACCTTTGCCCTTTTTGTCTGTTATGTAAATAAAATTAATGTTCATTTTTAATTCCTTTAATAAATATAACATTGGCAGTATATCAGTGTATTATGACTTCTTCACAGTGTTCCGTCACTTTATTATGAAGTGAGAAGGAGCTGTTCTTTGTCCTTGAACTAATATTTTGTTCGCATCATTGGTACATGTTGCTGGGACGAATGGAATAGGAGGTGGAACAAGAGAGACTTTGGCCATTTTCAGTGAGCCTCACATGCCATTAAAGAGAATCCTAAGATGTTCTGGTGAGCCCCCAACATTCCAAAACAAGGCAGTAAGAGCTAAGCCTGGCCTGCCTGTTTTTTATGTTCATCAAGGCTCAGCATGGCTTTATCTGCCTATCCCCTTATTATTCTGAACTCCCTAATTGCCTGGACTGTTTCTCTCCACAAATAGTTTCATGTACTGTATTCAGCATTAATGTACGGTGACTATGTGGAGATGTCTTCTATTCCTACTTTTAACAGATTAACAGCTAATAAACACCATGCAACACCCTCTCCTCTCAACCTCTTCTAAAAATACAGAGTTTGATTTGCCAACATTGGTGTATTTAAAGCCTCCAAGATTCCAGGGAAGACTTTAGAAAGTTAACTGTGCAAGTATGGCCAGTTCAGAGAGGAAATTTTCCAACACAAAGAGTCAATCAGTGTATCAGCAGCTCATCAGAGAAGAACCTCAGGGGATCTTGTAATCATTTATTAGGGAAGGATATTTGTTCCCACTTAAAATAAAGCTTCTCACATTATTCTTGCTGTGCCGGACTGAAGAGAATGCTGGATACGTATTACCTAGGGAGGACAGGCAGCGTAAATTTCATCTCAAGAGGAAAGCGTATCTTTTCCTAGGAAGGGACACCGTGTTCCTTTCCAGTGACTTTGCAATGAAAGGATTTATGCTCCCTACTCTTCTTTAACTTTATTCTACCTTCTTCTGCCCGAATTTCCCCTGCCTCCATGTAGCTGGAAGTGAAACAATTAAAGAGTGAATAATCAGAAGCTGTGTTTCAAAGCTGTAAACAAAGCACCAACCAATATTCTCTTTTGAGGATATGGAATATCAGCAGTACTATATTTAGGATAATCCAGATAACCTGGATAATTATGTTAAAATAATGTCCATCAATCTCATATATTGTTTAGTTGTTTAGTTGCTAGGTCTTGTCTGAATTTTTTTGACCCCGTCAACTGTAGCCCGCCAAACTCCTTCTGTCTATGGGATTTCCCAGGCAAGAATATTGGAGTGGGTTGCCCTTTCCTTCTCCAGGGGATCTTCCTGTCCCAGGGATTGAACCCCTGTCTCCTGCATTGGCAGGTCGATTCTTTACCACTGAGCCACCAGGGAAGCCCTAAAGATACATACATATATATAATAGAATTTATTGAAGGATAAACTGGGCAGTGTGCACATAGTTCAATTAATGGAATTTCCAGTATCAGTGAAGCAAGAGCCATAAAGTAATATATTATAAAAATATTGGCTGTTCCCGAAGTCCCAAGTATATGACTCTCAAAGACCACTTTGGTTGTTATATAAGAGAATGCAGATAAATATTTGCAGAAATGTATTGGTCCTTTTGTTTGAGGAATAATTTTAGGGACCAAGCACTTATTGTGCCTTCAAGTAGGCATTTCCTGTTGCAGCAGAAATTCAAGTGCATTTGATCACTTATCTCTCCTTCTATTTCTAGTACCCTGCTTGTCTCGGTTGATTTAAGAAGCCCTTAAAGGCACAGCAATATGACGGTTTCATGCGGTGGAGCTGACTCTGGGGCAGACTGTGTCAGTGCACTGTGTAATATGATGACGTTGTCTTGTGGTAGAGAAATGGTCACTGCTACTCTTGGCTCAGATCTGTTTGTGATATCCAGGGACCTTGACCTTTAACATTTAACATGTATTTTTCATGCAGACTAAACCTTCTCTGAAGAAAGGTCAGAGTGAAATTCTATCACAGCTATGACTTGTTTGCAGATAATCTGAACTGGGTTAATTTCTTCTTTCTGCTGTATTCTAGCAACATCTGTACCTGTGCTCTTCCAGACCAGTTTACCCCTATGATGATATCTCTCAGTTCTTATGTATATACTGATTGTCGCCAAACCACCTCAGGATTTTTTTTAAAAAGTCAATGAATTTCTGGGGATTATTTAACAACTTGCTGGCTTTTCTCTCTGTAGAACCGGACTGGAAGCCATCATGGAGACTTATGCATTCTGGAGACCCCCTGTGCGCACACTCACCTTTGAAGATTTCACCACCATGCAAAAGCAGCAAGGTAAAGCCCTGGGCAAGGCCTCTGCTTAAAGACTGTGTGGCGGAGGGAGTGGGAGCTGAACTGAATATAGCACAGCTGGCACCAAGCCAAGCCACGAGTTACATGGACTCTCCTGGAACGAAGAGTACTAGATAGCTCCGTAAATAACCAGAGCATCATCACTTGTGCAGACAAGCTGGTTTCAGAGGCAGTGTTTTACCTGGCACCTCCAGATCCCTCTCCCTTTTCCCGAAGCAAGGTTATGTTCATGATCACAATGGTGGTGAGATGATTGTTTCTATCACTAAGCATTCACGTAACCCTTAGGATTTGGAAAGTGAAAGTGTTAGTTACTCAGTCACGTCGGACTCTTTGTGACGCCATGGACTGTAGCCCACCAGGCTTCTCTGTCCATAGGGTTTTCCAGGCAAGAATACTGGAGTGGGTTGCCATTTCCTTCTCCAGGGGGATCAAACCTGGGTCTCCTGCATTGCAGACAGATTCTTTACCAACTGAACCACCAGGGAGCCACCAGGGGTGGAGATTTGGAGATAATAATAATTTCATGGCAGCCTTATCTGTTTTCTTATTCTAGTTTATAGATAAGAAACAACTTAGCCCTGGACAGTGGGAATGAATCACTCAAGTCTGACAGTGAGGAGGGGGCTGCTGCAAGCCCCTCTGAATCTTCTAGCTTGCGCTTTCTCCTGTTTTGCTGGTGTGGAGCCACACCCACCTCAAGTGGATGGGCAGAGTAGACTTTTTTCTTCCACTGCTTTCTGCTTTTCATCCTTAATCTCCCTTCTCTTCTCAGGTTGGGAAGCCTGTGGCCACGTGAACAGGCTCATGGGCTGATTTCATCTCCTCTTTTCAGTCCAACCACAGGCTTTCCCGGGGGCAGCACCCATTCACCAGGGTACCCAAGTGAAAGTTTCCCAAATGTCAGATGCTTAATGAGTCTTCCTCTCCAGCGTCCTCTTGTCTCGAAGTGACAGTGATCAAAATTAGTTTGAACTCATTCTATCAAATAGGTGCTATCAATAGAATCCTAGTTTTTTAATTATGGCTCAGTGATATAGGAGTCCTTTCTAGGACTTGATAACATACTATATTTCACCCCCTTCTCAGGGAGGTTCTAGCAGTCTGAATACTGAAATAAGTTTTATGATATGAGTTACTGAACTCCCTCAGGCTTTAAGATGAGATAGTGATTAAAAGCATAGGTTCTGGAGTCAGACAGCTTGGGTTAGGCTCTTATCACTGTTCTTTGCTAGCTTGGTGACACTGATCAAGTCCCTCATTCTTTCTGACATTTAGTTTTCTTATCTGCATAGTGGGAGACTATAATACAATTCATGTAAGGATCAAATGAGATAATGCACTAAAAACACAGGAAGCCCTCAGTATGTGCTTTCTGAGTATGATGTCATTGTCATCATCATCATCATCATCGTCGTCTTCACCCCCTATGTCCCTCATATCAATACCAGAGAAGAAAACACACCAGAGACAGGAAATATTGCTGTTATGATGATTTATTCATTACATGATTAGACCATTCATCTTCACAGGGATCTGGGGAAGCAAGTGGTCCAGAATATCCATCTCTTTAAAAAAAATTTTGTTGTTTTATTTTATATTGCTTTTTTACTATGAGAGAGCAAGTGGGCCTATTTTATTTTTGGCCATGCTAAATGGCATGTGGAATCAAACCCACACCCCCAACATTGGAAATTCAGAGTCTTAACCCCTGGACTGCCAAGGTAGTCCCTTTATTTCCTTTTTGAATAAATGGATGAGAAATGGAAGCTATTTGTTGGAAGCATATTGCTCCTTCTGATGCTGTCAATATATATTCAGGGTATTGCTGATGCTTTGATGGTTTGATGCCTTCATGGCCCTTCAGTGGCAGAGGTTTATGGAAGTTGGGAAATTTGGGCCTTCATCTTGATGGTCACTAAACTGTCTATATAACCTTGGGCAAGTTACTTCTGAATCCGTTTCCTCATCTCAAAGAGGGATAATTATCCCAAAGAGTGATGATTTTTGTGTGTGTGTTTGTGAGGCCATTTACGTAAACATGCTTTAAAAATGAAGCTGCCATGCAGAGACACTTACTTAATCCCATTTATTTCTGACGCGTCTCCTTGCTTATCTGCCTTTGCTTTGCTCATTGACTTTCCAAGCCCTAGCTGAGCAGGAGTTTGTATCATGAAGGCTGGTATGAGGTGGTAGGGGTGCCAGTTCCTGAGAGCAGGCATGGGTGGTGACATTGTGTTCATTGCTGTGTCCCCAAGATCTACCCCAGGGCCTGGCACCCAGGAAGTCCTTAATGAACAATGAATGAGATGGCTCAGGTAGGCAGGGTCACCATCTGATTAAATCTTGGAGCACAATCACCTGATATGGGGGCATGGATACACATGTGGAGTAATGGTTGGGGATGGCTACGTGCATATCGCCAGCATGTGGAACCGCTGGGCAGGTGTAGTAGGCATGGGGAAGCTAAAAGGGAACCTGCATTGCTAAGGTGTGCAGCATAGCAGGGTTCATGATGCTCCTATTGAAAATGTATTCATCTGAAGACTTATTATTGACACACGGGAAACAGTGGTTTAAGAGAAACTGAACTTGCAGGGCAAGATGTCACACTTATTCATGGAGTCTCTTTTTATACTGATGGGGGAAATGAGCATAGAATTATTGGATACATATGGTGGTGAGATGGTGCGAGAGGAAAAGCCAAGACTCTATTAAATAGTTTAATTGGAATATATTTTTGAACTATACATTGAACTTGATCCAGATTCTCATTATTAAAAAATACGTGGCTTGGGTTTCTTGACATTAACAAAGGATGTAAAAGTAACAATACTCATTCCCTCTTCCTTTAAAAACCTAGGTTTCAGTAACTCTGGACAGTATCAGTCATAAAATGGACAAAAGAGACATAGCTGTCTGTGTTAAACTGTTTTGTGTCTTAGAAGTAAAGAGTGGTGAGTTTCTAGTGGAAGCTTCAATGGCAGACTGATTTTGTACTGACTCCCTTTTGGTGAAGAGACTATTGGGAATGTTGGCCCCAGACTAGAGATCCAAACAGTGACGCCACCCAGGTGTCCACATTACCTCATTGCTTCAAGCACATGAATATCTGGATGTCAGACACTTAGCCCTGGGCCAGTTTTGTGCTGTTGCTGCTGCTGGAGGCTGGATCAGCCATTCTGCTTGGGTGACGTGAAGGATGCTTTTTCCATCTTGCCCTTGTTGTCAGTTAAATTTCTCTTTCATTAAGACCCATCTGTTGATAACATTTCAAGGAATGTGCTTAGGTGAATTAACCACAGTTTTACAAAAATCCAAATCCTTCTATTTAAAAAAATGTATTGAATGGATGCTCTATATAGTTGTTTTCTCTTATGGAGAAGAATACATGGGATTCATTGTCCTGACTTTTTGTGTTAAAACACAAAAATAAACAGAGGCATAGCACAGCCTAGGAACATATCTGCAGTTAAGTGGACTGCTGCTTCACTGGGCACTTCCCTTTCCACCAGACTTTCTTCCTTCTTACTTACCACACACACACACACACAATCAGTTTATTAATCCATTTGATGGTTTATTGTCAAGGACTTGAGCATTCGCTCTATAAATAGTAAATCCATATTTCATTTTTATGAAGTCAAGTGTCTGGTTTTAATTTCAGACATCTTCATTTAGAATCAGCAAGGGAGTTTATACTTTCGGATAGTCTGGAGATAGAAATTATATTTCAGGAACGGCTTCTGCCTAAACACCGCTTGTGGCAGGAACAAAGTAAACTAACCAAGTAAGCTGTGCTTGTAGAAGTGGAGTGAGGCAACACCAAGAAGTAAAAAGAAATAAGAGCCCAGGTCAGTTATAGCCAAGTTTAATCTTGTTGTTCTGATGACACCCTGATGTTGTTCCGAGGTTGTTCTGATAATATATACAATGGCACTACTTGTATGGCCAATACTGAGAGGGTTTTTGTGAGTGGAGCCTCCAAGTGATCTGACAACTGTTATGTGAAAAGGAACCATCCGGGACCAGTGGCTCCAAAGCTGGTCATACATCTCCATCTGTGAATGTAAGGAGACCTGCCATTGACAGAAAAGCTCCCTTCTCCTCAACTGGTGGCAGATGTCACTAGACAGATTTCAGCACCTTTGCATTTTTTAGTGTTTATCGGGCAGTTAAAAGTTAGGATCATGAAGGTCTCTGTTGGGGTTGTCAACAACTTGAGTGTTAACTCTCAGTTCAGTTCAGTTCAGTCGCTCAGTCGTGTCCGACTCTCCGCGACCCCATGAATCACAGCACGCCAGGCCTCCCTGTCCATCACCAACCCCCGGAATACACTCAAATTCATGTCCACAGAGTCGGTGATGCCATCCAGCCACTCTAGTAGGTCCTTATTTCATTTTTATCAGTTGATTTGTGTTAATTAGAGGTTGGTCAGTGAAAGAGATCAAATAGTGAGAAAATTCATACTAATAAAGAGACTGGGAATGGAGGAAAGTTCAATGGACAGAGGTCTTTGATCATTATAATGTTTCAAAGATAGCCAATTTATGCTGATCTCATTTATCCCTGAGGTAAGAAATAATGCCCGAGGGGAGTTCTTGACAAGGATTGGAGAGTGTCTCAATTCAACCCATAAAGAAAATAGTTGCTCATGCTTCTGGTGCTTAGTTGCTCAGTCATGTCTGACTCTTCCTGACACTGTGAACTATAGCCTTCCGGGTTCCTCTGTCCATGGAGTTTTACAGGCAAGAATACTAGAGTGGGTTGCCATTTCCTCCTCTAAGGGATCTTCCTGACCCTAGGATTGAATCCCAGTCTCCTGCATCTCCTGCATTGGCAGGTGGGTTCTTTTTCACTGAGCCATCCGGGAAGCCCCAGGGTAAATGGTTATTGGATACATATTCTGTTTTGTCCTATAGACCATTATGCTCAATACATCCAAAAAGGGTCCATGATATACCTCACAGACTTGGCGCCCTCTCCTGGGGGAAGGACACTGCTACCCATTAGTCATCTGAGACAGTTCCCTCCCTCCGTACCCACCATATCCAGTTCAGTTCAGTCTCTCAGTCGTGTCTGACTCTGCAACCCCATGGACTGCAGCACAGCAGGCCTCCCTGTCCCCACCACATCCAGCCGTTACCAAGTTCTTGAATCTGCTCATGTCTCTAATCTCCCTTGTTACTACTCCACTCCAAGGCATTATCATCTCTCACCAGACTTCATCCTCAGGCTCCCCATGGTGGTGACATAGCTGCCAGCATTCCTGGACCTGCATCTTTTCAGGTTTAAATTCTTTAAGATTTCTAGCACAATCTCACTGAGCTTCATTGACTCTAACTGAGTTGGCTCTGAATTAGTTACTGTGGCAGGGATGGCGTTGCTTAGACCATCCAGGCCTGAGTCATATCCTTTCTTTGGAGGTATGGGTGAAGGCTGAGTGGGAGAGGGAGTGCTTCTCAGAGGGAAAAGTGGATGCTGTTGCCGGGAACGAGGCAGGATTCCAAATGACAGTAACAGCAGATGTAAACTGTAGCAGAGAAGGCAGTAAAACAAGTATCAGAGAAAATAAGCAAGTTGACGGAAAGTGAAAAAATGGGAGTGTGCCACCTGGGGAATATGGCTAGTGTTGTTCAGTCAGTCATGTCTGACTTTTCGTGACCCCAGCACACAGCATGCAAGACTTTTCTGTCCTTCACCGTCTCCCAGAGTTTGCTCGAACTCATGTCCATTGAGTCAGTGATACCATCCAAACATCTCGTCCTCTGTTGTCCCCTTCTTCTCCTGCCTTCAATGTTTCCCAGCATCAGCGTCTTTTCTAATAAGTTGGCTCTTTGCATCAGGTGGCCAAAGTATTGGAGCTTCAGTTTCAACATCAGTCCTTCCAGTGAATATTCAGGACTGATTTCATTTAGCATTGACTGGTTGGATCTCCTTGCAGTCCAAGGGACTCTCAAGAGTCTTCTCCAACCTCACAGTTCAACAGCATCAGTTCTTGGGCACTCAGCCTTCTTTATGGTCCAACTCTCACATCTATACACGACGACTGGAAAACCATAGCTTCGACTATATGGACCTTTGTTGACAAATTGATGTCTCTGTTTAGGTTTGTCATAGCTTTTTTTCCAAGGAGCAAGTGTATTTTAATTTCATGGCTACAGTTGTAATGATTTTGGAGCTGAAGAAAATAAAGTCTGTCACTGTTTCCATTGTTTCTCCATCTATTTGCCATGAAGTGATGGGTCTGAATGCCATGATCTTAATTTTTTTGAATGCTGAGTTTTAAGCCAGCTTTTTCACTCTCCTCTTTCACCCTCATCAAGAGGCTCCTCAGTTCCTCTTAGCTTTCTGCCATAAGGGTGGTATCATCTGCATATCTGAGGTTATTGATATTTCTCCTGACAATCTTAATTCAAGCTTGTGCTTCATCCAGCCCAGCATTTTGCATGATGTATTCTGCATATAATTTAAATAAACAGGGTGACAGTATACGGCCTTGATGTACTCCTTTCTCAATTTGGAACCAGTATGTTGTTCCATGTCTGGTTCTAACTGTTGCTTCTTGACCTGCATACAGGTTTCTCAGGAGGTAGGTAAAAGGTGTTCTGGTATTCCCATCTCTTGAAGAATTTTCCACAGTTTATTGTAACCCACACAGGCAAAGGCTTTGGCATAGTCAATAAAGCAGAAGTAGATGTTTTTCTGGAATTCTCTTGCTTTTTCTATGACCTTAGAGAATTTTGAGTATTACTTTGCTAGCATGGGAAATGAGTGCAATTGTGTGGTAGTTTGAACATTCTGTGGTATGTATGAATGTGGTGGGGAATGTGGTACGTATGAAATAGGGGCGTTTAAGAAGCAGAGAGACTCAGAACACAAACAGTGTGAAAAATGAGAATTGGGTGAATCTAAAACTGTTTTAAAAGGAAGAGGTTTCAGTCTATGTATATCTTTAAACTTTATGGAGAGATGCACTCTTTCTAGGATTGAAAAGATTCATAAAGACTCTTTCTAGGATTGAAACCACATAATTCCTATTAACACTATAATGTTTATATTTCTGTTTTGAGAAGAGTGCTCATTTCAACTAAGGGCTATTCCTTAGTTGGGATAAACAGGGCTCTGGTCATTAAGCTTTATGGCCTCTGGGTTTATTCTCTGGGATTCATCCACAGGATTCTGACATTCTACCTCTTACCTGTTTGAAAGCCTTGAAGAAGGCTACTCAAGGGCACCTGGTAAATCAGCACTCCTCAGGGACAGATGCCATTGAGTTATATGAGAGAAGAGTCTGGCTCACGGAACCAAGTAATTATATGGAAATTTATTCTTCACTAGCCCAGATGGGGTTTTGTTTCACTATTTTTCAATTTTGGGTGGGGGAAGCACAACAAAATAAACCCACAAGGACACTGTTTGTGAAAGTCTCCATGTTACAATCTGGAAGTGATCTAAAGATGCAAAAGTCAGCAGGTTTGGTATTCAGGATTTTCATGGTCACATTTAACTTGTCTTCATGGTACACAAGTATATTCTAGGTTATTGTCCTTGTATGGAATCACTGCTAAACATGTATTCTTTTTGGTTATTTTGGCTGTTGGCCTTGAATGTTGGAGCAAGTTAACATTGAAGTAAATTTTGAGTACCTCCTCACTTTGGGTTGTGGGTAAAATAGCCTGCAGGGAAGTGGGGTGGTAGAGGATTGGTCCTGAAATGCTGGAGAGCTAGTTACAGCATTACATTTTAATCATCTCTCAGAAGTGGGGCCCCCAGTGGTTCAGATGGTAAAGAATCCATTTGTAATGCAGGATACCTGGATGTGATCCCTGGGTTGGGAAGATCCCCTGGAGAAGGGAATGGATACTTGGAGAATTCCATGGACAGAGGAGCCGGGTGGGCTACATACAGTCCATGGCGTCGCAAAGTTTGGGACACGACTGAGTGACTTCACACTTCAGAAGGATTAAGATCTCTGAGGACAGTGAGAAGGACACCCACTTACCTAAATTGTTTGTATTCAATTTCACTTTGCTGGATCTGATCTGAGGAGAGATGGAGACATGGGGCATCTTATTTCCATCCCAAGTGGGGAGTGAGAGGGAAGGGGAAGATAGTTCAGAGAGGAAACAGTTGATTTACTTTGGGATATGGACCCGGTAGGTGTACCAGTGCTTCATCATTCACAGCCTTAGAGACTCCAATAGCCTGTTACATTTGGGCAGCTGGCTGTGACATAATGCTCCCTAGAGCCCAGCATCAGGGTCTTTTCCAATGAGTCAGCTCTTCAACATCAGGTGGCCAAAAGTACTGGAGCTTCATCTTCAGCATCAGTCCTTCCAATGAATACTCAGGGTTGATTTCCTTTAGGATTGACTGTTTGATCACCTTGCTTTTCAAGAGGATAATATATATTATTTCATCCATTTCTCTGTACATGCTTACAACATTGATATTCACAGTTCCATCTGTATGGAGAAGCCCGCTTGCCAAGGTCCCATCATTAGAAAGATCACTGGGATTAGAACTGGGTTCGTTTGGCTCTATCGCCTCTGTTCATCCATTAAATAAAGTTTAAATCAACACTCTTAGAGCATTCCAGACCTGGCTGTACAGAGCAGATGGGGATAAAGACAAGGCTACACAGGAAAGGGAGGCATGACTTCCTTTGAGAGACAGCTCTGACTGCTGTGTATCAGAGAGGCCTGGCCTCCCACTCGTCCCTGGCTCTCCTGGGTTGAGAGGCCTCTAGAAAGCTAAGTGTTGAAATGCACAGGGAGGGCAGCTTGCCTCCTTATGCTTATTTAGCACTTGGCTGGCACTCCCAATCTTGTTTAACAGCTGAGAAGCTGTTAGATCATAAGAGAGTAAAGACTTCTCAATATCTTGGTTTGCTTCTCGGCACAACAAATGCCATAGTCTTCTCTCTTTTGTGTGGACTTTGAAAAAATGGCTGTTATCTTTATTGATTATTTTAAGTACATAAGAGCATTTCTTCAAAGTGGATGGAAGCAACGTGACTTTCTCTCAGACAGGCTTGCTCTCCCCCTTCAAATACTAGTTTGTATGGGGGCTCTCACCCCTTGAAGCTCAGCAGGCCACCAAGCCTCATTTCCAGTGAGTGTCATTTAAAAGCCAGAGCAAGCTGACTACAAACTTTTTAACATGTGCCTCTCATCTGCTCGGCAGAGATCCCTGTAACTTGTTAATAGTTCCCTTCTTATTTTTTTCTAGTGAAACCAATTGAGGCCTTAAATCAGTACCATTCGTTCCATCATGGGCCATCCGAGAAAAGCATTTAGAGTTATAAAAAGTCATCTGCTCCATCTTGCACTTCCTGCTGCAGGGCTCAAGCTTGGCCTGGTGGAGCATATACCTATAACGGGATGGTACGGCGTGCCGAACAGGGGTCTCTTCCAGGACCACATAAACGCCAGATCTGGAAGAGCCAGGATGGACTTTCAAAGAGAGGAGACCAGATACACATCCCATAAAACACAGATCTCTTTACAGCTGGAGTCGAGTTTCTCCATTTGTGCCATAGCACTTATTTCACTGACGTGCCTGGCAGTTAGGGTGGAAGAGGGAGAAAAAAGTGTAGGATGCCTCAGAGAGGAACCGCATGCTTGCAGAAAATGAATGCCTGAGCTTCACATAAGGCTCTGTAGGCTGGGCCACTCAGTGGTACAAAATTAAGAAGCGTGTTCTCGCTCATCCTTGTTGTTTCCACTTCCAGAACTTCTTCATTGTGTTTAAATGACTCCTGGGAAAGTACTTGTTACTAGCAATTGACACTTTAACAGAAATGTAATCCTCCAGACATAAATATAATTCTGAGAAGGACAGAAACAAGCCTATCAGTTCGAGCCCTTGTTTCACAGGTGAGGAGATTTAAGATGTAGCTTGCCTTGCCTGTGGATGGGAGCTGGATGGAGGCCAGTGAACCTAGAATCATGTTTGATGCCCTTCTTTCTGTGGTCAGCTCTGGCTTACTTCTCTTAGAGGTATTTACAGTGTTGGTCTTATCTCAATTTGTGGAATAAACATCTTTTTATCTCTCTTAAGGGAATTTTCCTATGCTGGGAAAGGTTGAGGGCAGGAGGAGAAATGGGCAGCAGAGGATGAGATGGTTGAATGGCATCACTGACTCCATGGATATGAGTTTGAGCAAACTCCAGGAGATAGCGAAGGACAGGGAAGTCTGGTGTGCTGCAGTCAGTGGGGTCGCAAAAAGTCAGATATGACTTAGTGACTGAACAACATCAAAGGTAATTTAAGATTTAAACAAGAAACAAAAAGGAGAATTTCCTGAAATGATTCTACAATCAGGGGCTATTGATATCTAAATCCAGTTCTACCTGGGGAAATTCTTTTGACCAAGCAAGAGATGTTGTTGGTTGGGCTTTGTGAAACATTAACTTTGAAAAGACTATTAACAAGAGCTAAATTTATGCTTCTACAGCCAAAACTACTCTAATACTTGTGAAGGTAGGCTAAGACTTTTTTACCCCCTGTGCTAAAAATTAACTTTGGGTTTCTTTTTGAGGTATCAGCCTCTCAACTTGCATATGTGGACCTTCTTCATTTGTACATTGTGGGTGACTCCTTTGGATCCCATTATCTCTAGAATTCTGCTAGTTTTCTTCACATTTTTCCCTCACTGACGAAAACCTTATTTCTGCTCCTTTCCACGTTAAAGTTCCTTTACTCTTGTATAGCAGCTCAAGTTACCAGGAGTCCCTGCATGAGTTGTGGATGACCTAAAGGGTACAGTGCTCCTTGGGGAATCACAGCTCTCAACAATTCTGGGAAAGTCCCAACCTTGCCATAAAAGAGAAATTCCATGAGGGGAGAGTCCCAGTGGAAGACGAAGTAGCTGCTCCTTCTGGAATTCACAATGAAAGGTTCAGCAGTCCTGACACTCATCACTGCTTTCAACTTCCAGTAGATGGGACAGGAAGTGGGTGCAGCAGTGCTCTTCACAGTCTGGTAAAGGGGAGGCTTGCTGCTGCTGCTGCGAAGTCACTTCAGTTGTGTGTGACTCTGTGCGACCCCATAGACTGCAGCCCACCAGGCTCTGCCGTCCCTGGGATTCTCCAGGCAAGAACACTGAAGTGGGTTGCCATTTCCTTCTCCAATGCGTGAAAGTGAAAAGTGAAAATGAAGTCACTCAGTCGTGTCCGACTCTTAGTGACCCCATGGACTGCAGCCTACCAGGCTCCTCCGTCCATGGGATTTTCCAGGCAAGAGTAGTGGAGTGGGTTGCCATTGCCTTCTCTGAAGGGGAGGCTTAGTAAGGTCATTTTTGACCTTCTTAAACTACTTGAGGGCTTCCCTGATGGCTCAGATGGTAAAGAATTCACCTGTAATGTAGGAGACCCGGGTTTGATCCCTGGGTTGGGTGGGAAGATCCCCTGGAGAAGGAAATGGCAACCTACTCCACTATACTTGCTTGGAAAATCCCAATGGACAGAGGAGCCTGGTGGGTTACAGCCTGTGGGATCACCAAAAGTTGGACGTGACTGAGCGACTAACACTTTTACTTTCAAACTACCTGAGAACATATTTCAAGTAGATTGGGTTGAACTGGCCCTTTGTCTATCGGTACATCAGTCACCAACGCAGTTCTAACATCTGCGGTATTAGAGCTGCTCTCTCAAATAAAATTCAGGGATTTTAGGAGATAAAATGGTCCTGGACATCATCTAACCAAAGAGTGGTCCCTGGACCGGCAGCCGCAGCGTCACTTGACAACTTGCTGCAAGTCCTCAGGCCCTGTTCCAGACCTTGTTTTGTTCAGTTGCTAAGTTGTGTCTGACTCTGCAACCCCATGGACTGTAGCCCACCAGTCTCCTCTGTCCGTGGGATTTTCAGGCAAAAATACTGAAGTGGTTGTCATTTCCTATTCCAGGTGATCTTCCTGACCCAGGGATTGAACCCTGGGTCATGCCTGGGTCTCCTGCACTGGCAGGTGGATTCTCTACCATTGAGCTACCAGGGAAGCCTGTCTCAGACCTACAGAATGAGAATTCTGGGGGTGGAATCAGTGATCTGTGTTCTAACAAGCCTTTCAGGTGATTCTCATGTCTCAAAAGAATTTATGTTTTATTTTTCAGGGGGCAGCACAGGCACTTCCCCAACCACCTCCAGCACTGGGACACCATCCCCTTCAGCTTCTTCTCATCTTTTATCTCCATCCTGTTCTCCTCCAACATTTCATCTGGCCCCCAACACTTTCAACGTGGGCTGCCGAGAGAGCCAGCTGTGTAATCTCAACCTCTCTGATTATCCACCGTGTGCCCGAAGCAACATGGCTGCCTTGCAGAGCTACCCAGGGCTGAGTGACAGTGGCTACAACAGGCTCCAGAGTGGCACCACTTCGGCTGCTCAGCCCTCTGAAACCTTCATGCCTCAGAGGACTCCATCCCTGATCTCAGGAATACCAACTCCTCCCTCGTTGCCTAGCAACAGCAAGATGGAAGCCTATGGTGGCCAGCTGGGGTCCTTCCCTACTTCCCAGTTTCAGTATGTCATGCAGGCAGGCAATGCAGCTTCCAGCTCCTCATCACCACACATGTTCGGGGGCAGCCATATGCAGCAGAGCTCCTACAATGCCTTCTCTCTCCACAATCCTTATAATCTGTATGGATACAATTTCCCTACTTCCCCTAGGCTAGCTGCAAGCCCAGAAAAACTGAGCGCCTCTCAAAGCACTTTACTCTGTTCTTCTCCTTCCAATGGGGCCTTTGGAGAGCGGCAGTACCTGCCCACGGGGATGGAGCACGGCATGCACATGATTAGCCCTTCAGCCAATAATCAGCAGGCGACTAACACCTGTGACGGCCGGCAGTATGGGGCGGTCCCAGGCTCCTCCTCCCAGATGTCTGTTCACATGGTTTAGTGGCCAGTCCCAGCACCGCGGAGCCAACTGCAGCCAAAGCAGCTCCAGAGTCTCCAGGGGCAGATCCTCCTCTGTGGGAGCCCAACACCTTTGAAAAAATGGAACTGTGTGTTATTATTATTACTTTCTGGAGGAGGAAAGCACATACCCAACGACAGCAAGAGACAATTAAATCCACTGAAGGAATACTTGCAGTGGAATCATCTCTAACTCGGTGGTCATTCTACTGCCTTCCCAAATCTTAGCATCGTCTAATCAGAGTGGCCTTTGAAGAAACTGAATAATCGTTTTATAATAATGCTAAGGGAGATGCTAGCATGTAGCAGCCATGAAAAGTTAGCCACACACAGATACATACCTACCTTTACATACACACATACATATGTGCATGCATACATACACACGTACATAAATATATTCATGCACAAACCCATCCAGACACAAACATACATGTACACTGACTCGGAACTGGGTGAACTCTGTGGAGGGAAGCCCAGCATGGGTGCTTTCACCAAAAATTTGTCTATGTACAACAGTAGACGGACTGGGTCAGCAGTAGCTGCCTGCCAACGTTTCTTCCCTGCAGCTTACCCTTTTTCTGGAATGAACCATGTATCCTGAAACCCCTTCCCATCAATGGGGGTGGAAAGACATCAGTACTACAAGCGGAGTCGGCTTCCTGGAAAAGATGGCTTTTGAACTTTGGCTCTCTTCGATTGGTGTGCTAGCATTGATGTTCCCAGTGGTGCCCGTGAAAAGAGGGAGTCAGAGCAGCTGAGAGAGAGAGGAGGAGAAAGAAGGGAGAGCAAGAGAGAGGCGGAGAACAAGACCGAGTGAGAAAGAGAGGGCAGCGGTGGGAGTTTGAATTCACTGAGGAGTGGGTTTGGCCCCACCCCTGCCCCTTAGGTCATGGAAAGAACCACGGAGTTGTGGAGGAGCAAACCTCTCTGGGACACTACGCATGGTCAGGGCGCGGCTGAGAAGCACCCAGGCAAGGCATGAGTCTCAGTCCCACCGTTCTGACCACTGTGAGCCAGAAGAGAGGGGCACCACACAGGAAGTGCCGATTCCAGAGCACGCAGCCTGGCAGGGGAAGGGAAACAGAAGGAGTATGAGAAAGGAAGAGTTTTACAACCTCAACAGATGATACCAAGAACAGAGGCAACACAGGGAAGTCTGGCCTTCCGAATGCCGGATCCAGATGCCTGACCTGGATTGCCTGCCCCATCTCCTCTGTGGCAGGAAGAGTCCTGTCACCTTCCAGAGAATTGAGAATGGGCCTTCTAGAATACATCCTTCCACCTGCTCTTAGATCGCCACTTTTTTTTTTTTAAATCAAATAGTTCGTTGCAATTTTGAAGTTTTGGATTTTTCCTTTCATCTTTCCCTTCCCCTTCAAATCCTTTAATGATAAGAAAAGTGACGTTTGGTGCCAGCTAAACTTTTTAAGTGGTGTGGAAATGCAGATAGTACCAAGTAAAAGAATTCAGATATTATTAAGATTTTTTTTTTGGTTTTGAGGTGTTGTAGATAAATGTATTTATGTGCCTAGTGGGGAATCCAATATTATGAATATTAAAAAAGGGGGCAATAAAAAGGGTATGTAAAATATGTATGAAGAAAAGGTGTATAAAAATTTGCCCTTATGCACGGAACTCTGTTTCTAAGTGCCAAGCACAGAAAGCCGCTAAATAAAATCTTTGCAATTGTTTTCTGCGTATCCGTTCATATGGAATAAGCAAGCAGCAGCCCATGCCTTTGAATTGTGCTGTGCAGAAGCACAGCATTCTCATCTCTACTACTTAACATGATCTTTGTTCAGAACACACGAAGTCTGTATTACCATCCTCATTTTATGATCAGTAACTAAGCTTCATAGGGACTGATTTATCCAGATCACACAGCCCGACAGAGAGAAAACTAGGACCTGAAGCCAGGGCTGTAGTGGGACACCTGGTTTCATGTTAGCTGCAAAAAACCTGTGAGTCAGCTGCTGTATAACACAGGGAGTGCAACCCTGTGCTCTAGAGAGGTGGGACTGGAGGGGTGGGAGGGAGACTCAAGAGGAGGGGATATATGTATAATTATAGCTGGTTCACATTGTACAGCAGAAACCAACACAACATTGTAAAGCGATTATCCTCTAATTAAAAATAAAATTTTTGAAATTAAAAAATATAATCTATTTCATGAAAAGTTGTAGAAACAAGAATAAATCTATATGCCATTTTTTAAAAAACAAAACCTGTGAGTCTAATAGCAATCCTCCTTGTAGCTAAGTGCCAGATAGTACACCATGAGTCTTACATAGATATCTCTGCCAATCCTCCCACAATTCTATAGTGGGTATTATTTTTATGATGTATAGATTTGGAAACCAACTTAGAAAAGTCCAAGTCTTTGACCAAGGCCCTCAGGTAGCAAGTGATTAAGCTGCCAGTTTGACCTCAGGGTCTGTGTAATTAGCATTATGCCTTTCTGCTGGAGCCCCGGCAGACTCAGGATGCACCGGGACCATCAGGAAAGAATTCTGAGGGGTTGGAGCCAGAGTTTCTCTGAGGCAGGATTTACTTTGGATGTTTAATCGTAAATGTATATCCTCCCTCTTGAATGTGCCTCCCGGCACAAGAGGAGTGATTTTGAATTGTTAGGTATCAAATGACTTTTAAGAGACTAATAACGTGCCCAGGGCTATTCCATTTGTAAGCATTTACGCATCATCTCATTGGAGCCTTACAATAACCAGGAGAGGTGAACAGGGCAGAAACT
This sequence comes from Moschus berezovskii, assembly GCF_049115385.1. Lineage (NCBI taxonomy): Eukaryota > Metazoa > Chordata > Mammalia > Artiodactyla > Moschidae > Moschus > Moschus berezovskii. Next base: position 98,695,630 of record NC_142463.1, on the reverse strand, counting down.
ATTGTTTTGCAAATGGGAGGCTAGGATTTTGAAGGCTGGGTTCTGTCCATACATAAATGTCACTGGGAAGCCATAGTTCAGTTCAGTTTAGTTCAGTCACTCAGTCGGGTCGACTCTTTGCAGTCCCATGGACTGCAGCACGCCAGGCTTCCCTGTTCATCACCACCTCCCAGAGCTTACTCACACTCATGCCCATCGTGTCGGTAATGCCATCCAACCATCTCATCCTCTGTCATCCCCTTCTCCTCCTGCCTTCAATCTTTCCCAGCTTCAGGGTCTTTTCCAGTGAGTCAGTTCTTCACATCAGGTGGCCAAACTATCGTAGTTTCAGCTTCGGCATCAGTCCTTCAGGACTTAAAATCTCCTGCTCTTACACTTACCTCTTACTGTTTTCCAGCAGACAGTTACACTGGAAGCTCACTGACCCATTTCACCAGGGCTTGATTTTGTGGGGTGAAGTTGCTGGACCACCATACTCTTTCAATATAAATGGAGCTTGGGTTGGGAAAACAAAAACAAAGTCATGGTTTTGGTTTAATGAATAATTTCAAGGAGTGGCCAGTTAACTCCATTAGCCATCAGCTCAGTTGTGTCTGATTCTTTTGTGACCCCATGGACTGTAGCCTGCCAGGCTCCTTTGTCCATTGAACTTTTCCAGGCAAAAATACTGGAGTGGGTTGCCATTTTCTGCTCCAGGGGATCTTCCTGACCCAGCAATCAAATCTGTGTCTGTCTCCTGCATTGGCAGGCTGGTTCTTTACCACTGTGCCCCCTGGGAAGCCCAATTAGCCTTCAGATCATTGCTAAAATAGCCAGGACAGTAGCTGATTTAGTATCTTCATGGATTGTAAGCTCTCTGGGTGACATCTCAAAACATAAAAAGACACTCCTATTTGAAAATCTAGCAGTCAACACTTGGTTTCACAGTGGTAGACCAAGAACAACAATATATTAAGATTATTGTTATTTCTTACTGATTTAGCAGCATACCAAATATTGTTCACTGGTCTACCAGTGTTTGAGGTTTTACGTAATAGGAAAGCATAATATACTGAGCAACAAATGACATAGAAGCTCCATATTTTCATTTAATAGTAACAATGATTTCTTACCTTATATTTTTCTTATTAAAGAGCAATAATCATGCAAGAGTATTAAGTACAGAAAATATCTATAATTTGGATAAATTAGAACAGTCCAAGTTGGTTACACTTGAATTATGGCATATATTTCTCTCTGTAACTGAGAAAGTAATAAAAAAAAACTTTCAACACAAACTGGATAAGGATTGTCAAGAATGTACTCTACCCAATTATTTTTAATGAAATGATGAAAGCTTGTTTTAATTGGCACAATGATTGCATACAAAGGGCTATTGAAAGATTACCCTTCTTTGAGTTAAGATGCTCATGTTTTTGAGAAAAGACTGTCTTGCTCCCCTTTGATTCTCAAGGCCCCGTATGAATCCTAATACATAGTCCTTCTTATTGTTGAATTTATTGGCCAAACCAATTTTTTCAATACTGCAAAATGGTTACATGGCTGAATTCACTCCAAATTAATAGGACCCAAATTAAAGATTTATTGTTTCTCAGTGTTCTGTGACAGATTAATGAAAATTTACTTTAGATTCTAGCTTGACAAAATCCATTACACATAATAGAGGACTTAAAAAAAATACATGTCATACTTTTGTCCTTGAAAGTGTTCACTTTTCAGGCAGTCATGCACATGTGAGGCAAATGGAAAAAAGTCTCTCAAACTTGATGAAGATTTTCAGTGTAATAAGGTGAAGTTAGGATTGTTTTCACCGTAGAGGTAGAACTTGATTATTTGGACATAGAAATGAACAATTAAACTTGATCCTGTCTTCAGGGAGCTCATGATCTGGTGTGAGAGTGACATAGAATATGCTAGCAAATGAATAATGTAATTTCAGATTGCATACATCATTTTGAGGAAACTTAAAAAGATGATAGAGAATGATTGGGGAGTGAGGATGAAGGCTCATTCATCCTTGTGAACCGTGAACTCCCAGATGTTCAAGCAGGTTTTAGGAAAGGCAGAGGCACCAGAGATCAAATTGCCAACATCCGCTGGATCATGGAGAAAGCAAGAGAGTTCCAGAAAAACATCTATTTCTGCTTCATTGACTATGCCAAAGCCTTTGACTGTGTGGATCACAATAAACTGTGGAACATTCTGAAAGAGATGGGAATCCCAGACCACCTGACCTGCCTCTTGAGAAACCTGTATGCAGGTCAGGAAGCAACAGTCAGAACTGGACATGGAACAACAGACTGGTTCCAAATAGGAAAAGGAGTGCGCCAAGGCTGATATTGTCACCTTGCTTATTTAACTTATATGCAGAGTACATCATGAGGAACGCTGGGCTGGAAGAAGCACAAGCTGGAATCAAGATTGCCGGGAGAAATATCAATAATCTCAGATATGCAGATGACACTACCCTTATGGCAGAAAGTGAAGAGGAACTAAAAAGCCTCTTGATGAAAGTGAAAGAGGAGAGTGAAAAGGTTGGCTTGAAGCTCAACATTCAGAAAACTAAGATCATGGCATCTGGTCCCATCACTTCATGGGAAATAGATGGAAAAACAGTGGAAACAGTGTCAGACTTTATTTTTTTAGGCTCCAAAATCACTTCAGATGCTGATTGCAGCCATGAAATTAAAAGACGCTTACTCCTTGGAAGGAAGGTTATGACCAACCTTGATAATATATTGAAAAGCAGAGACATTACTTTGCCAACAAAGGTCCGTCTAGTCAAGGCTATAGTTTTTCCCGTGGTCATGTATGGATGTGAGAGTTGGACTGTGAAGAAAGCTGATCACCGAAGAATTGATGCTTTTGAACTGTGGTGTTGGAGAAGACTCTTGAGAGTCCCATGTACTGCCAGGAGATCCAACCAGTCCATTCTAAAGGAGATCAATCCTGGGTGTTCATTGGAGGGACTGATGCTAAAGCTGAGACTGCAATACTTTGGCCACCTCATGCGACGAGTTGACTCACTGGAAAAGACTCTGATGCTGGGAAAGGTTGGGGGTGGGAGGAGAAGGGGACGACTGAGAATGAGATGGCTGGATGGCATCACCGACTCTGTGGACATGAGTTTGAGTGAACTCTGGGAGTTGGTGAGGGACAGGGAGGCCTGGCATGCTGTGATTCATGGGGTCGTGGAGAGTCGGACACGACTGAGCGACTGAACTGAACTGAACTGAACCCCTGAAGAGATGGTTACTAATAGGGCTGGGGTTTTGCAGGTGGCACTAGTGGTAAAGAACCTGCCTCCCAGTGCAGGAAACATAAGAGACCTGGGTTTGATCCCTGGGTTGGGAAGATCCCCGGGAGGAGGGCATGGCAACCCACTCCTGTATTCTTGCCTGGAGAATCCCCTTGGACAGTAGCCCTCCAGGCTCCTCTGTCCATGGGGTCACACAGAGTTAGACACCACTGAAGCGACTTAGCATGAATGAACATTACTAAGAGGGCTACATTTGAGTTAGTATAAATGAAGACTTATTTTAGAGTTTACTTACTCCTACTTCTGCCAGGGCAGCGATATCCTCACTGGAAGATGTGCTTTGCTAGTTTTGTGTTAGCTGAAGCCAGGCATTGTTGTCTTTTTCCAAAGGCTTTGTGTTAATAGCACTGATACTTATTTATGAATGCCCTGCTGCTGACCTTCTGACACTGGGGCCATTTACTGACTCCTCAAATTTGAATCTATCTTCTACATGATCCCAATAAAGTTCTATTCTCACGACTTCCTTGGCAGAGGAGGAGAGTCATTCCTTCTCTCTGACTTTATTAAAAGGTTAAAATAAAGGCTCAAGCAACCAATTAATTAATAACAGATTAATAATGAACAATAATTAATAAGAAAAATACTAAATACAGCTTAGTATTCTAGTTTTCTCAGAATGATTCTGTGTGATAGATATTGAAAACTTATACTTTAAAAAAGATTTCAGCCTGGTTGAGGAGTCAGGATATATGCATATAAAGTAGTGAACAATGAAACCATTAAATTGGTGGTGGTAGAGACCAGATGCATGGCAGAATTTTAGAATGAAGCAAATTTTTATTGAGTCTTTATTATATGTTACACATTATGCAAGGTTATCCTAAAATCCTTGCAACAATCTTCTAGGATTTGTATTTAAATCCCTGTTTTACAGATGGGGAAACTGAAACTAGTAGAGGTTTAGTAATGTGCACAAAATGAACAGAGCTTGTATGCATCAGAGACAGGGCTCCAACAAAGACCTTTCCACTAGTGTGTTTTTCCCCAAATTAGATTTATAAGGTCAATAATGAAGAGAGTTGTTCCTGGAGAAGGTGGAACTTGAATAGTCCTTTGAAGAATTCATAGAAACCATATAAACTGAGGAGAAATGAGGATTGTGAGAGGCAGTGCAGCAAAGACAAGTAATCTCTATGGGACTATGAGTTACGGTGGTGGGACTTGGGGAGAGGATTGCTGCTCTCTTAAGTCAGATCTCAAAAATCCCAAGTCCTATGCTCTCCCTTCTGCCCCCAGTACCGTGACCTTGCACTCCCTTTTCTGATATGAGATGTCCTAGCTCTGTGGATGGTCAGGCTACTCAAGATGGCTGTTCTCTTGCTCTCTGGACAACCCCAGCTCAACCAGTGCCTGCTTCACCTGCAGCCTACTCACAGACTGACCTCCCTACACACTCACCCCAGGCCCCAGCTAAGGATTGCTCAAGCTTTAGATCAGAATTCTCCACTGTGCTTATCAAAGGGGCATTGAGGGATGTGCCCCTCTGCTGGTTTCCCTGGTAAATGAGAAGCCCTGTTCTGTTCAGTTGCTCAGTTGTGTCCGACTCTTTGCGACCCTGTGGACTGTAGCCTACCAGGCTTCTCCATCCATGGGATTCTCCAGGTAGGAATACTGGAGTGGGTTACCATTTCCTTCTCCAAGGGACCTTCCCGAACCAGGGATCGAACCCGGGTCTCCCGCATTGGAGGCAGACGCGTTAACCTCTGAGCCACCTGGTTTCCCTGGTAAATGAGAAGCCCACCTGAACTCAATTTCTCCTATAACTGGTAACCACCCTCTCATGCTGCTGGGAGTGAAGCCTGCTGCCATGATCTACTCACCATGGGCTGCACATGGCGGGGTGTCATTCCAGGATCTTGCTTCAGACATGTAAGATCCACGCTGTCCATTAAACCAGCAGCCCCCAGCCTTTTTGGCACCAGGGGCCAGTTTCGTAGAAGACAGTTTTTCCACGGGCCAGGTTCCAGGCCTGGTGTGCTGCAGTCCAAGGGGTCACAAAGAGTCGGACACGACTGAACAACTGAACTGAGGTTTCAGAATGACCCCAGTTTCAGGATGATCCAAGTATATTGCATTTATTTTAAAAATTTTATTAACTAATTAATTTTTGGCTGTGTTGGGTCTTCCTTGCTGCTTGGGCTTTTCTCCAGTTGTGGCGAGCGGGGGCTACTCTCTAGCTGCCGCGTGCAAGGCTCTCCTTGTGGTGGCTTCCGTTGTTGTGGAGCACTGGCTCCAGGGCCTGCGGGCGTCAGTAGTTCTGGCACGTGGGCTAGGTAGTTGTCACGGGCTCTAGAGCACAGACTCAGTGGTCGTGGCACATGGGCTTAGTTGCTCCACTGCGTGTGGGATCCTCTGGGACCAAGAATCCAAACCTCTTCTCCTGAATTGGCAGGCATATTCTTTACCACTGAGCCACCAGGGAAGCCCTCAAACACATTACATTTATTGTGAACTTAATTTCTAATCTAACGCCACCGCTGATCGGACAGGAAATACTAGTTCGTGGCCTGGAGGTTGGGGACCCTTGCTAAACCACTGAAGGTGGGCAAGTGTAGAGCTTACAGGACTGCAGGGTGCAGCCCAACATTCTAACTTGGGCAATTTGGGATTCCCTCCAGTGTGTCAGTGGGAACCTTCACCCTGGAAAGGACCAGTGGGGACTAGGGGGTGATCGAAGAGTCAAGTTGCATCCCCCCAGCCTTCCCACCCCGCCGGTCTAACCCGCTCCCACCAAGTCCCCAGGGATAGGTGCAGCTGCCTATCCCTGTGCTTCTTGTGTCTAGCTCTGTACGAGCCTGTTGCTTTCTCCAGCTGCGCATGCTGTGCCACACGGGATGGTGAAAGGTGAACCTTGCTTCTTAAGGCTGAGAAAACATTCATCTTGTTTTCCTTCTTAGCTCATTGCACTGTGAAGGGGAGCGGAATATGCTACCCCAAAATATGCCACTTTGGTGTGTGGATTATTTTCAGCTGAAGGCAATCAAGACCCTTCAGACTGGAGAAAAGCTTTTACCTCTCCCTTAAATACCTAAATGAGTTTAGATGGTGGGGAGGAGGGAGAGGAAATGGACCAGAGGGAAAAAAAAAAGCACAACAATCCTTTTATGAGAGACACCTTTTTATCTGATTGCTTGTACTCAGGGCAAACTTCTAACCACCAAGCATCAGCTGCTCTTAACTTCTGTGAATTGCCCTCCTCCCCTTGAAGCCCCAGGCTCCTAGTACATCCCTTAGCTCAGGAAGGTTCCTAAGGCCTCAATTGCCCTACTTACTCTTTAGTTTCATATCTTTGGGGGCTTCTTTACAGAGGTGGCTCAGTGGTAAAACAATCTGCCTGCCAGTGTAGGAGACTCAGGAGACGCTGGTTCGATCCCTGGGTGGGGAAGATCCCCTGGAGAAGGAAGTGGCTAATCCACCCCAGTATTCTTGTCTGGAAAATTTCACTGGACAGAGAAGACTGGCGGTCTACAGGCCATGGGGCCTCGAAAGAGTCAGAGACAACTGAGCACGCACACACAGACAGAATTAAATTTGTTTTCCTTCTGTTAACCTGTCTTGCATACATGTGAGCTAAATTGCTTCAGTCATGTCTGACTCTTTGCAACCTTGTGGACTATAGCCCTCAAGCTCCTCTGTCCATGGGTTTCTCCAGGCAAGGATACTGGAGTGGGTTGCCGTGCCCTCCTCCTGGGGATCTGAACTGTTTCCCAGGGATTGAAACTGTTTCTCTTATATCTCCTGCATTGGCAGGCCGGTTCTTTACCACTAGCACCACCTGAGAAGCCCTGTTAATCTGTCTTATGTTAATTTACTTATTAAATCAGCTAAAGAACTCAGAAGGCAAGAGGGGAAACTTTCCATCCCTACAGCTGCTCAGAGCATTTATCTTTCATGGGCCAACCTAACAACATTTCCTACTTCAGATGCTGCATACTCATACTGTTTGCTTTTGTTGAACTTTATTGCAAACCCTATTGGGCTTCCCTGGTGGCTCAGCTGGTAAGGAATCTCTCTGCAATGCAGGAGACCTGGGTTCGATCCCTGGGTTGGGAAGATTCCCTGGAGAAGGAAATGGCTATCCACTCCAGTATTCTGGCCTGGAGAATTTCATGGACTGTGTAGTCCATGCGGTTGTAAAGAGTCGAACACTACTGAGTGACTTTCACTTTCATTGTAAGTCCAGTATAGGCACAGAAAACCAAAGAGATTTTGAGTCCTTGTTAGTACTTTCATTCAATGAAACCAAAATGAAGTGGGTTGCCAAAGAATGGCAAGGTCAGCCTTCATACAATTCTCATTCTAGGAGAAGTTCCTGGACTCTGTGAAGAGGAGTCTTGGAATTCTCCAAGTCTTGCCACACTGCACATCCTTCTTCCAACCATGGGCATGTAAAGTCCCCCCTAAGCTGTCTCTAGATGATGTAACAGATAAACCCCCAAATGTTAAGAAATTAATGCTTATTTCTCACTCACTTCACAGTCTACATGGGCTTCCTGGTTATGTGGCTCTTCTCCAAGCAATGATTCTGAGAACCAGGCTCTGACCAGACTTCACTATCTTCAGCACTTAGCTTGGTAGTTCTCCATTCAGGCAGCAGATGGAGGAGTAATGGAAACTTGAACGTGGGAAACATTTAAAAGCCAGGCATGAAACTGGTTACATGACTCCTCCATTTTTGGTTAGAACTCTAACCACACCTAACTGCAGGAGAAGCTGGGAAATATGGTCTAGCTAAGCACCTAGAAAGGAAAGGAAACGTGTTAGGTATGAATTAGGAGTCTCTGCAAGTTCGTGGGCCGATCTAGGCTTATTTCCTCAGATCTGCTTTTCCTATGAAAACTGCAGGTAAGGGTAAGGCTAGCTTCTAGTCCCAGCTTGACTGTTTTGCAAAACAACTTGCAGCGGTTGACTTTACCCCATTAGGGTTCAGTTCATCAGTAAGATATACGTTTTAGCAGGAGTTCCTATTTCCTAAAATATCTTGAGGGTTTACAAAATTGCAGAATGAGATTTTCTCAAGTGGTAATAACTAGAAAATAAGAAACATTTATCAAGTGCTTATTACATGCCAGCTAAGTGGTTTACATACATCATCTTATTTAATTATCAATAGCAATCTTCTAAGATAGATACTATCATTATTATGCTCATATTGCAGGTAAGAGAAAATATACAGAGAGGCTAAGAGTCTTGCCCAGGGACACACTCAATCAGTCCCATTCAAAGCCTTCACTATTCATTAATGTGTTAGTTACAGGAGGCTTTTTCATTCGTTTTTATATTTATTTACTCAGCAAAATGCTGAGAATGCTATATTAATAGATAAGTCATGTTTCCTGCTCTAGAATACTTAATAGAAGGAATAGCCTCTTTTTTCCTTTTTTATATTGAAGTATAATTGATTTACAATGTTGTATTAATTTCTGATGTACAGCAAAGTGATTCAGTTATAGATATGTGTGTGCATGTATATATACTTTTTCAGATTTTTCCATTATACTTTATTATAAGATTTTAAATATAGTTCCCTTTGCTATACAGTAGGACCTTGTTGTTTATCTCTTTCATATATAGTAGATTATATCTACTAATCCCTTACTCCTCATTGGAAGGACTGATGTTGAAGCTGAAACTCCAATATTTGGCCACCTGATGTGAAGAACTGACTCATTTGAAAAGACCCTGATGCTGGAAAGATTGAGGGCAGGAGGAGAAGGGGATGACAGAGGATGAGATGGTTGGGTGGCATCACCGACTCAATGGACATGAGTTTGAGTGAACTCTGGGAGTTGGTGATGGACAGGGAAGCCTGGTGTGCTGCCATCCACGGGGTCACAAAGAGTCGGACACGACTGAGCGATTGAACTGAACTGAACTGAAGTCCTCACTTATCCCCCCTCCCTTTTCCTTTGGTAGCCATAAATCTTTTTCTACGTCTGTGGGTCTATATCTGAAAATAAGTTCATTTGGGTCATATTTCAGATTCCACATGTAAATGATATTGTATTTGTCTTTTTCTTTCTAACTTACTTCACTTAGTATGAGAATTTCTAGGTTTCAGGTCCATCCATATTGCTGCAAATGGCAGAATATCATTCTTTCATAACTTTCCATGTACACACATACACACATACCACATCTTCTTCATCCATTCATCTGTTGATGGACATTTAGGTTGCTTCCTTGTCTTGGCTATTGTAAATAGTGCTGCTATGAACACTGGGGTGCATGTATCTTTAAATCAGAGTTTTCATCTTTTCTGGTTATATGCCCAGAAATGGGATTGCTGGGTCATATGGTAGCTCTATTTTTTAATTTAAGGGGCTTCCCTACTCTGTTCCATAGTGGCAGCACCAATTTACATTCCCATCAGCAGTGTTCAGTTCAGTTCAGTCACTCAGTCGTGTCCGACTCTCCGCGACCCCATGAATCACAGCACGCCAGGCCTCCCTGTCCATCACCAACTCCCGGAGTACACTCAAACTCATGTCCACAGAGTCGGCGATGCCATCCAGCCATCTCATTCTCCGTCGTCCCCTTCTCCTCCCACCCCCAACCTTTCCCAGCATCAGAGTCTTTTCCAGTGAGTCAACTCGTCGCATGAGGTGGCCAAAGTATTGCAGTTTCAGCTTTAGCATCAGTCCCTCCAATGAACATCCAGGATTGATCTCCTTTAGAATGGACTGGTTGGATCTCCTTGCAGTATAAGGGACTCTCAAGAGTCTTCTGTAGGAAGTGAAAATGAAAGTCGCTCAGTTGTTCCAACTCTTTGTGACCGTGTGGACTGAATCCTGCCAGACTCCTCTGTCCATGGAATTCTCCAGGCCAGAATACTGGAGTAGCTCTTCCCTTCTCCAGTGGAACTTCCCAACCCAGGGATCAAATCCTGGTCTCCCACATTGCAGGTGGATTCTTCACCATCCAAGTCACCAGGGAAACCCATGATGCCTGCTGTGCTATGCTCAGTCATGTTTACTCTTTGCGACCCCTTGGACTGTAGCCTGCCAGGTTCCTCTTCCCATGGGATTCTCCAGGGAATACCAAAGTGGGTTCCCATGCTCTCCTCCAGGGCATCTTCCCAACCCAGAGATCAAACCTAGATCTCCTGCATTGCAGGTGGATTCTTTACTGTCTGAGCCACCAGGGAGGGTTCCCTTTTCTCCACACCCTCTCCAGCATTTATTTGTGGACTTTTTAATGGTGGCCATTCTGACTGGTGTGAGAGGATATCTCTCTGTAGTTTTGACTTGCATTTTTCTAATAATTAGAAGTTGAGAATCTTTTCATATGCCTATTTGTCACCTGTATGTCTTCTTTGGAGAAGTGTCTATGTAGGTCTTCTGCCCATTTTTTGAATGGTTTGTTGGCTTTTTATTGTTGAGCTGTATGAGCTTTTTATATATTTTAGAAATTGAGCACTTGTTGGTTGCATCATTTGCAAGTATTTTCTCCCATTTTGTAGGTTGTCTTTCCATCTTGTTTATGGTTGCCTTTGCTGTGCAAAAGCTTCTGAGTAGATTCCGTTTATTTGTTTTTTATTTCTTTTGCCTTGGGAGACAGACCTAAAAAAACATTGCTACAATTTATGTCAGAATATGCTTTGCTTATGTTTTATGCTGTCATGTCATAATTAAGTCTTTAAGCCATTTTTTGTTTATTTTTGTGAGAGGGTGTGTTCTGTTGATTTACACATGGGTATCCAGCTTTCCCAAACCACTTGCTGAAGAGACTGTCTTTCCTCCATTGTATATTCTTGCCTCCTTTGTTAAAGATTAATTGATCATAGGTGTGTGGGTTTATTTATAGGCTCTTTTTTTCTGTTCCATTGATCCATATGTCTGTTTTTGTGCCACTACCATGCAGTTTTGATTACTGTAGCTTCATAGTATTGTCTGAAGTATGGGAGAGTTATGCCCAGACTTCTTTTTTATTAGGATTTCTTTGGAATTTCTGTCATTTATGGTTTCAAATAAGTTTTAGGATTATTCTAGTTCTGTGAAAAATGTCATTTGACAGGGATAGCATTAAATCTGTACATTGCTTTGGATAATATGGCCATTTAAACAATATTAATTCTTACAAATGAAGAGGATGGGACACCTAGGAATAGCCTCTTACTCGGTTTCATCCAAAAAGATGCCACATTTGACACTGTAGTGTGAGTACCTAAGGATTAACTTTTTTGGTTTTAATGTTCCCAGGTAGCACTAGTGGTAAAGAACCTGCCTGCCAATGCAGGAGATGAAAGTGACATGGATTTAATCCCTGGGTCAAGAAGATCCCCTGGAGTAAAAACTGGCAGCCTACTCCAGAATACTTATCTGGAGAATCCAATGGATGGAGAAGCCTGGTGGGATACTATCCATAGGGTCACAAAGAGTCAGACATGCCTGAAGTGACTTACCTCAATGTATGCTTTTGATTCCTAAGGCATCCACTTCAAAGATATCCATCCTTAATAAATATATTGCCACCTACACAGCTAAAGCCCACCACACACATAAATTGCCCCATTTAGAAAGCCCTCAGTCCCCTAGATAACTGAGGGCTTGAGTAACCATGCTTCAACCTTCCAGCACCTTAATTCCTGCTCTTAAGTTTTAAGTTCACCAGTAGCTGGTGAACCCACAAAACGTTAGGCACCCCTCCCTCAATTCCAATAGAGGCAGAACTCCAGGTCCACACTCTCTAATCATGACCTGTTTGTGTGGCTCTGGGCATGCCATGTACTTTTCAGGACTTGGGAAGAAACCTTGTTTTGTCAAAGTTCCCCAATGGCTGTTGCTAAGGTGCATCTTGCAATCATAATAAGGACCACAAGGGCTGGTTCAGCCACAACATTGGCTCCGAAGAGGAAAAGTCTGTGGGGGCTTCTCACAGTAGCAGGGCCCAGGTGAGCATCCCCAGGCATTCCTAGTTGATGATATCTTTATTCATAGGTTGAGACAACATGAAATAGACACAAGTATGGAAGCCACCTTGAGAGTTTCAGGATCACAGTATTTTTTTTTTTTTTGGACTTTTTATTTTGTATTCAGGTTTAGCCAATTAACAATGATGTGATAGCTTCAGGTGAATAGCAAAGGGACTCATCCATACATATACATATATCAATTCTCCCCCAATCTATTCAGCCTGCAGTTCTGCAGGCCTGTGGAATAACACTTCCTATCCCTAAGTAGGAGCACAGAAAGACTTATTGTGTAATGTTCTGTGTAGTTGCCAAAGAACCAGTAAAATTTTTTTTGCATGGCTTCCAAACTAAGTTTCTAGAACTAGGTTTTGTCTAACCCCATGATAACACCCATACTTTTGGTTTCAGAGTGTGGCTAGTGATGATCCTCAGAGACGAAGCTCAGAGAGCGAGGCACCCAATAGAATAAGCCAACCACCATCTTGGTCTGCTCACCAGTTAGCTGTCTTTTCCAAGGAGAACTGGTTCAACAATCCCTTCATCCAGAAGTGGTTCCCAGAAACATGTAGGCAAACTGCCACAGGTTCCATTTCCCATTTCTAGAATGTTTTGGTCTAGGGAGTGTTTCATGCTTCATCAATAGAGCCTTTTTCCTAAATTCTGGTTTTGTTTCCTTGCAATATATGCTTACATGCATCTTTTCCTTAGAGTTCTCCAAGTCTCACACTAACGTGGGTTAATTCTTCTCAAACACAGCCTGGGAAGGACTTCCTTAACTGTTCAGAATTAGAGAAGACTGAGGCCCTAGTTGAAACAATCAGGACAAAAGCCAGAGGATCCACGGTTGGAAAGACTCGTTTTTTTTTTTTTTAAATACAAACCTCCAGGATGCAAGATTCCTAGAGACTTAATCATTCGAGGACATTCTTTATTATGTAGCTGAACAGGGCTATCCTCAAGCAAACTGAAGGTGATGCGATTGGGAAAGATTATCTCTGGGGTTCTCAGTCTGTATCTAAGATAGGAACACAAACACACTTGTGAGGATGAGGCTGGAAAGCTAATGCAGAGGGTGAGGCATCCATATGTCATAACAGACAGTTGGATTTCATAACATATATGAATCCCAGAAGAGCCTTTCAGGAGGATTTAAGGAAGATACTGTCAGAGGATACTGAGTTATAGACCAATCCAAAGTGGCTGCTAATTTCTTGCCTCCTATAAGGTGAGAGTGTGGGGGAAGTCAGTCATCCCCCTCCATGTGGTCTCTGCAAGACCTGCTAAATACAGTTATCCTCTGAATGTTAAAATAGTTAGTCTTTCTGTGGTAACAACTGCAGTTGGATGTGTGTCCTTCCATGTGTCAGCATAAGCCATACGTAACATTTCATGACAAAGTGATACCAAAAAAGTTTCTGGAATAGAATTAATTCACAGGCCTGGAAATAATTTTCATCTAAACTCATTCAACTAAACCTGCAATGGCTCATCGACATGTCCTGAAAATCTATTTTGTGCAGGACATGGTGCTAGATGTTGGTAATATATTGTTGCTCTTGTTTAGTCCCTAAATCTGACTCTTCTGTGACCCCATGGACTGTAGCCCACCAGACTCCTCCTTTCCATGTGATTTTCCAGGCAAGAATACTTGAGTGGGTTGCCATTTCCTTCTCTAGGGGATCTTCCCGACCCAGGGATCAAACCCATGTCTCTTGCATTGGCAGGTGGATTCTTTACCAGTGAATCCCATTGTTAATATATAGTCCTTACAATTTAGGGGTTCCCAGTCTAGTATGGATACAGACCATAAACAGAATCAATTAGTGTAGTGTATTGTAGGAATGAGATTGTAGAGACAAAGGTGGCTGTGGCAGGAGCACAGAAGAGAAGTAGCTGGGTCAATTCAGAGTTCAGGGAAGACATCCTTTGGGTACTGATAGATGATTAAAAGCTAGACTGCTTCACACAGGTGTAGAATAAGCTGAAGACCAGTGACTGTAGTCAAGATGGCTGTATTGATGCTCCAAGGAAGTGCAGAAGCCCACTGATACATGATGCAGTATGCTAGAGGAATTCTGGGAAATTTTGTACCAGCAGATGTGTGGAAATCCCAAAACTTGGCTGAAGATTTAAAGCTCAAGGAACCAGGTGCCGTTAGATCTGTGGAAACTCAGTTTGATAAATTAAATATATAAAGTGCTGGCCAGCAGAAGGCAGCATCACGGAGACACGTCAGGCAAACATCGTCATGCCATATCCATGTTTATCCCAGAAAGCATTGCAGGAACCCTAGCAGCACTCTAACCTATCTGGAGAGCCACACCATGGACAGCCGCCACGTCATCTTCACAGCGTGAACCTGATGACGCAAATGTGTGCAGGCACTTAAGCCACCACAGAAAAGCTGAGCACTAAGTGAAAAGGTCACTTGTGGGAAGGTGTGATATGTGTGGGGGAAGCCAAATCACAGGAGAGTTACCCATGCCAGGGCCAAGGCAAGCACGATTCAACAGGAGCCGTCCGGCCTGTTCAGTTTAGGCATTTCCTAAGCCCACACTCAAAGAGTGCTAGCAGGACCCAGAGATCCAAAATTATGAGTTATTTAACTTGGCCGTGAGCATGACTAGCTCTTTTGTGACTTGGCTGTTCTTGGGGATGTCACACCTTAATTCCATTGGGCTTCACTGAAGAATATTTTTTTAGGTGCGTTTTATACTTTGAATGACATAGTCCTTTCTGTTTCAAGAAATAAAGAAGAACCAGTAGTAAGGGGTAAATTCACTCTAGCTCATTCTCTCAGGGAAAATGCTGCTTTGTAAGGAGTTGTACTGCAGGCACACAAGCTCCAATGGGACATGCTGCAGCACACAAAAAGCCATCTTTTTTCTTCCACTGCTTTAAGCCTGATCAGAACTAGGAGACATTAAGGAGGAAGTGGGAGTGTGACTGAGTAACCCTTAGAGTTACTTGCTTACACACATATCACACATATCCCTGGTGACTCAGATGGTAAAGAATCTGCCTGCAATGCAGGAGACCAAGGTTTGACCCCTTGGTTCTGGAAGATCCACTGGAGAAGGGAATAGCTACTCACTTAAGTATTCTTGCCTGAAGAATTCCAAGGACAGTGGAGCCTTGGCAGGCTACAGTCCCTGGGATCTGAAGGAGTTGGACACAACTGAGCAACTAACACATTCACTGTGGGCTGAATTGAAGAGCATCTATTTCTGGCTTCTGCTTTCCTGAATGCCCACTTCAAGAATCTCACAGGACGAGATTTATTGAATTTTGAAACCTGAGCTCTATCATCTGTTCTAAGAGAAGACAGATTTCACAGACTGTCCAAGTACAGAATGGAGTGCTGTTGTGATTACAAGAGAGAAGGAAGCTGGCCTGAAGACAAGATTCAGAAATCTGCAACAATGAGAAGTGAACAGAGACTTTTGTAGAGCTCAGAGGCAACAACTATTCAGGAGTCCAGTCTTCTAACTCACTTTTATAGGTCAGGAGATGACAGAATGAAATGTACTCTTATTTGATTTCAATTGACTCTCCCCCCAAGAAGCAGAGAATTTTATTAGTGTGTTTTGCTTCTAGAGAAGCTACAGTCTTTGGGCCATATCCAGTACTTTTTCTGCTATACAAGGGCAGATAGCATACAGGGAACATGCCCTAGACATATTTTTAAAGGCCTGCATTTGAGTCTTTGGTTCTGTGAAATGGAGATAATCATGTATTTCTGAGAAAAGATAGTGTAATCAAAAGTTCTATTTGTAGGGTGGTGGTGGTGATTTAGTCACTAAGGCATGTCCGACTTTTGTAACCCCATGGACTGTAGCCTGCCAGGCTCCTCTATCATGGGATTTCCCAGGCAAGAGTACTGGAGTGGGTAGCCATTTCCTTTTCCACGGGGTCTTCCCAACCCAGGGATCAAAGCCAGGTCACCTGCATTGCAGGTAGATTCCTTACCGGTTGAGCCACCAGAGAAGCCAGGCACCTGAGAAATGCTATTTATGTTGGTGTTTGTCCATTTGTCTTCCTGATAGAAAATAACATGTGAGCAACAACTGTTTTAAAAAAGGCATAATTAGGATGGCTTGCCTGCCTGCTCCATTAAAGCTGATCTAGGAAATTTTGAACTAGTAAGAATCTTGCCTAGGTCAGACTGCAATCGGTGGGAGCACCTCCCTGGTAAACTGGGGTACTAAAGAAGTCTACTTTGATGCCTTACTAGCTGAGTCATTCATGGGAATGAGCATAAAGTGGGTGGGCTGAAACAGTAGAAGCTTCATGTTCCAATCCTGTCTTCAATCAGCTCTATTACAGTCCTCTGGCCCTTCTAGGCCCTTTTTTCCTGTCTTTAAAATAGAAATGTCACAAGAGGTGGTTTGGAAGATTTCTGGCATCTCGATGTTCTGTGGAAGGTAGCTGGATCTCATTCATGATCCATCTTTGGAATAGATTCTCCCTAATAAGTGAAAAGATAGATCAACAAGAAGCTGAAAAATCTCACTTGCACAGAAAAGAAAACGGATGTCTCATCTCTGCTCAAGCACTTCTAAATGTTTCTTCATTAGTTTCTGATGCAGTGTCCTTTCTTCTTCACAGTCATGACACTCTAAGAAATATTAAACTCCAAAGCTTTAAGAATTTGGTGGTGAAGATGCCTGGATTTAGACCCTGTGGTGTTTATCAACACCTATTATCCACCGACCTCTCTATACGTATATATTCCCCTCGTGGAATATAATACTCAAGGATAGGAGTTTTCTCATATTATTCATGATATGTAGCAAATATTGGAGTCACAATAGGTGCTAAATTAATTATGAGTTGACTTGATTTGATAAGGATTAAGTATTTTCTTTACATACTCACTTTTTAAAATATACAAAGTGACTTCTTGTTTTAATGAAATAAAATGCCAACAAATATTCAATGAAAATATAGCACACTGTTGTTACTTCTTTAGTATTTATCTTAGCAGATTTTCCTAAGCCTGTTCGGCCCGTATAGTCATATATTTACTCACACTTATACATTCTCATGGATTTTTATTTCCTTCCTTCACTTGTTTTTAATGAAAAAGTGATAGTACCATAGATAATATTCTATAGATAGCTCTTTAAAATTAATTTTATTTATCCTATAGTTGGCTTTGTACTACTTTATAGTATGATGCACTATAATTTTTAACCAGTTCTCTACAGATAAACATGAAGATTGCTTTTGTTTTATACATTTGTTTTGAAAATCCAGACAAACTTTAAATAAAAATTTAAAAATATGTATTTTGGCCTCTTGTATGCATTAAATCTTAGAAAACCCAGGTTCTAGCCTTTATGGGTTGAATCTGCTGGAAAATCTGTTGTGTATTCCAAAGATAGACTCTTAGTGATTTATCAAGCCTTCTCCAGCTCTCTCATAATCCTCAAATGAGCAAGGCTCACCCAACAGCTGCCACCAGCCCTGGTTTCCCCAAAAGGGTCATCTTGTGGGTTTCAGTTAACCTGACTGTGAACAAATTAGGGTCTGGCTCCAAAAACCTCCCCCTGTCTTCCACAGATGCACAGGACAGGGTAGGTTCTCCCTGCCTCTAACCATACATAGACAGTTTTAGCAACAGCCTGCCTGGCATCTGTTTCACCAGGTTCTTAATCTCAGCACCATTAGTAATTGACACCATAAATAAGATCACCGGTGAGTGCCTGGAATCTTGGGATGGGCCAGGAATTTGACCTGGAGATGCTGGGGGATCTGACAAGAGCAATCTTGTGGTAAGTTAATATCTGTGGCAAAAAAAAGGGCTACTCTAGCACATAGCTGAGTAGACACGCAGGTTTCCCAGTCTGGAGGTGCTCCATAAATAAGATAAAGTTTCCTGACCTATCTCTGGGATTATTTGTAGCCATGGTTACAGCATGTGATAGCTGCAAGTGCTTTCTGTAACTAGGGGAGTGGGGCTTCTAACTTCAGGCTTTTGGCCAGAGGTTGCAAACTTCTGATAAACATGTAGAATGCTAAATAGTAAAAATAATTTGCCAACATTTAAAAATTGGGAGGTTTGCGTAAAATTCTGAACTTCTGGTATCTTTGGGGGGAAAAGCAAAGATTTGGCCCAACTAAGACCAGTTTCATGTGGGGGCCAGACAGGGCTGCCATCTTCAGTAGGGTTGTGAGCTCTCCAATTTGACAGAGTCTTCCTCTGGTCTTCTTCCCTAGCCTGTAACTGCTGGCCTCTGGCTAGGATGTGATGACACTGATAACCCAGATGTTCTGTGGCTACTCATTGCTAAGCAGATGAGCTAACCACTCACACAGTAAGAATTAGTGGCAAACTTCAGGCCTCCCAACTCTCAAATATTTATTCTTTCATTTACCTAGAGGGCAAAAATGCTAACATTAAGATTTACTCAATGATAAGAGATGACATTTATCCTAGCACAATTATTACCTCTCTTCTCCAGGTAGGTAAACTGAGGTTCAGAGAAATTAAGTGAATTGCCAAGCTCACAGAGGTAGCAAGTGGTAAAGCCAGGATTTGGCTTCCCATTAAAGAATATTCTCATTCCAGAAGTTCTGCCTGGAATCACTGTCCCTTGCTTTATCACTCACTTTCAAAACTGAAAATGCCTCCAGGTAAATGGAGGCTTGGGCTGCCCAGGTGGCTCGTGGTAAAGAATCTGCCTGCTAATGCAGGAGAAACAGGTTCGATTCCTGGATTGGGAAGATCCCCTGGAGGCAGAATTCTTGCCTGGAGAATCCCATGGACAGAGGAGCCTGGTGGACTACAGTCCATAAGGTAGCAGAGAGTGAGACTTCACTGAATGAGTGAGCATACACACAACCAAAGGGAGACTTGGAGTGTTCATCGGCTGATACTAAAGAATCGTTCATTGACAACTATCTTTTTAGCTTATTAACAGTCCATGTGGGTACAGAACGCACTTGAAGGAGGGTGGGGACTGAGATGAATCTTCCACTTGAAGACCAGGACTACAGAGAAAGAAGGGCATGGGAGGATGGGGTTCAAAGAACAGGGTTGGTGTGAAGTTTTTCATTTCTGATAAGAAGGCGTATCCTGAGGACCCTGAGGAACCAAGTATTACCAACACAAAAGGATTTTAGGTGAAAGATGGGGAATGAACATGCATAATAAGAAGTTTGTGAAAAAAAAAAAAGGATAAACCTCCTTTTGTTGGAACACAACCATTTGGAGAACGCTTAGAATGAATGGCAGACATAGCAGGGAGCAAAGCACTTCAGTTTGTTTCTTTTTATCCTTTTTTTCTTTTTTGGGCTGCACTGGGTCTTCGTTGCTAAGTGCGGGTTCTCTCTAGGTGTAGCAAGCGGGGGATTCTCTGTATTATGGGGCAAGAGTTTTTATTGTGGTGGCTTCTCTTGCTCCAGAGCAAAGGCTCTAGGCACAGAGGCTCAGGAGTTGTGGTCCTGGGCTTAGTTGCTCCATAGAACATGAGATCTTCCTGGACTAGGGATTGAACTTGTGTTCCCTGCATTGGCAGGCAGATTGCTAATCACTGGACCACCAGGGAAGTCCAAGCACCTCAGTTTCTGACAAGTTCTCATTTCCTTCACCAAGGAGAAGTGTCTCAACTGTAAAGTATAGAACAGATGTAATTAAAAGGAAATTGAAGGCCAAGATAGGTGGGAAGAGAGAATTAGAGTCCTAGTGAGAAAGTAGGCATAGTTCAGTGGATGGAACATAGGTTCTGGAGTTGGACAGACTTGGGTTTGACTCCTGACTCAGCCTGACTTGTGTTGTGTAACTTTGGTCAGCTTTCTTTTCTGAACCTCAGTTTTCATGGTTGGGATTAGATGAAGTATATTTATTAAATGCCTAGCACGTTGCGCACTCCGAGGGCATAACTGAGTGGGCATGCGGGTTTCTCAGCCTGGAGGTACTCCTAAGGAAGACAGAGTTTCCTGACCTATCTCTGGAATTATTTGTAGTCATGGTTACAGTATTTGGTAGCTGCAAGTGCTTTCTGTGACCAGGGGAGTGGGGTTTCAGACGTCAGTAAGTTCAGTTCTTTAGATCAAGATGAATCATACCCTGGGTACCAGGAGAATTTATACATGAGAAGAGGAAACTCTTGTTGGTAATGGTTAAAAAGTCACAAATACTGAAAGAGGTCCTAGAAAAATTGGAGAAGGGCAAGGGGCAAGCGTCATTATTTTGAAAGAGTGGTTGAAAGAGAGATTCAATGCTATAGACTTGGTGCCAAATCCAGGCAAAATTCTATAATATATTAATCAGATGGTTAGAAAAGACAGCAATGATTACTAGAAGTCAGCCCAAAACTGTTAAGAAAAAAATCATTCCAAGTAAATCCCACTTTAACTTTTGTTTCAAAATGTTAAATTAATCAATTAGGTAAATGCTGTGGATTAGCAAATCACCCTATTGATGTGACATTTGGCAAAGATTTCAAGATATTTTGTGGACAAGATGGTGAGGCTTTGACAGAATGATAGCACAGGCCAGGCTGATAGAACTCAAATATTGTTGATGAGGGAACAATTCTTGAGGGAAGCACTAAGGTTATGCCATGGGGTCCTCTTCTTGGTCTTATCCTCATTGACATCTTTAGCAGTAATTTGGAAGAAAACAGATTATACGTCATAAAAATTCAGAGCACAAATAAAAACTGAAAGAGGAAAATATCAATAATACATTGAATGAAATGATCAAGATTCAAAAATATATTGCCTATCGTCAAAATGGACTGGTAATGAAGATCAGCAAAACTATCAGAGATGCATATTTATTTTTACTTTAAAATTTGAAATTTTTCAGCTCTTGAAAATACAAAAAAGGAGAGGACTATGTTGGAAAGAAGCACATGTGAAAAAAGATCTGGATCTTTCTTTTCAGAGTTGTCTAAAATTTCATTTTAAGTCAGAATATGCTGTGATTTACTTCCCAGGTGGCTCAGTGGTAAAGAATCTGTCTGCCAAGCAGGAGATGTGGGTTCAGTCCCTAGGTTGGGAAGATCTCCTGGGGAAGGAAATGGCAACCCACTCTAGTATTCTTGCCTGGGAAATCCTATAGACAGAGAAGCCACAGTCCATGGGTGTCTCAAAGAGTTGGACATGACTTAGCAACTAAACAACAACAACATGCTGTGATTCATAAACTAGTAGATTCACTCAGATTCTGTCTGTAGTAGGGGTAACTGCAATATTAGTAGTGATAAAAGTGCTGATAGAGGTAACAGTAGCTCATATTTATTGTACACTTCTTCTGTACCTGACACTGTGGTTTTACATGAATGAATTAGTCTAGTATACACAGAAGAATTAGACTAATGGCTGAAACAATGCTAAAACCTCAGCGACTTAATATCATAACATTTTATTCTTGTTTACCTTGCACACCTTTGTGGGTCGGGGAGGAGAGATGGGGATGAAGGGACACAGTCGTGCTAAGACACAGGCTCTATTTATCCTGTGGTTCCATCCTTCTCTAGGTCCTTGGAATTCTCTCCATTCAACAGGCAGATGGCAAAAGCAAAGGAAAATCACCTGCAAGAAATTCTGGGGGTGAAATAGAACAGCTCTGAAAGTGGTACTAATTGTTGTGGCCCATGTTTCATTGCCTGAACCCAGTCACCTGCCTCCTCTAATTTCAAGGGAAATTGGAATGTATACTCCAGCTGTGTGCCCCAGAGGATGGACAGAACGCAGATGCAGGTAAGCACTAAGAGTCTGGATCATTTATTTTTCTATTGAACCCATATCTATGAGGTAGATACTGTTATTAATCCCATTTTAAAGAAGGGAAAGACATTCAGTGGTGTAACAGTCCAGAGCTCGGTATCACACTTAAAGAAGAATCAGTTCAGTTCAGTCGCTCAGTTGTGTCCGACTCTTTGCGATCCCATGAATCACAGCACGCCAGGCCTCCCTGTCCATCACCAACTCCCGGAGTTCACTCAAACTCATGTCCATCGAGTTGGTGATGCCATCCAGCCATCTCATTCTTTGTCGTCCCCTTCTCCTCCTGCCCCCAATCCTTCCCAGCATCAGAGTCTTTTCCAGTGAGTCAGTTCTTCGCATGAGGTGGCCAGACAAGTTTAATATTTTAGAGAAAAGGGACCAATCTCTTCGTGGATTCGTGTGAGTTTGACAGAACTGTTTGTGTGTAACTTGGAAAGGAGAAGATGAATGGATGCTAAGATAAATATCTTCAAATAATTGAAGTTTATTTGACTGAAAGTAAAAGAAATAATTTTCTATAAGTTGGAGTCATTTGAAAAAGTCACGATTTCTGGCATTGCTAAGAGGTCTTTGTCCCAGGAGAGTTCCTATGGAAACAGTAGTACCTTTGAAGGATATTGTTATGGGGCCTCCCAAATTGGGTAGAAGCTTTGTTCTATGATTTTGTGAGGGGATAAAAGACATGATGCTTTTTTAAAATTATTAAATGTTAAATTTCCACCATGGGCCTTCACTTTTTCACTGGTATTATGGCTAGAAACAGGCTTCTACAAATTTACCATGCAAGCACAGTAAAATTTCTTTAAATTAACAGAGCAGGGTGTGTATGTATGAAGTTGTGGGGGGTATTGGTAAAAAGGAAGTAGGATACAAGAGGGTTGGTCTGTATTATGGATTAAGAATGAATAAAAGAATATTTTTTAAAAGAATTAATTTTATTCTATTATTTTCAACCTGATTGAATCTTACCTCTTTTTATAACTCTTTTTAGTGAATAAGCCTAGCAGCCATGAAATTAAAAGACGCTTACTCCTTGGAAGGAAAGTTATGACCAGCCTAGATAGCATATTAAAAAGCAGAGACATTACTTTGCCAACCAAGGTCCGTCTAGTCAAGGCTATGGTTTTTCCCGTGGTCATGTATGGATGTGAAAGTTGGACTGTGAAGAAAGCTGATCGCTGAAGAACTGATGCTTTTGAACTGTGGTGCTGGAGAAGACTCTTGAGAGTCCCTTGGACTACAAGGAGATCCAACCAGTCCATTCTAGAGGAGATCAATCCTGGGTGTTCATTGGAAGGACTGATGCTAAAGCTGAAACTCCAATACTTTGGCCACCTCATGCGACGAGTTGACTCACTGGAAAAGAGTCTGATGCTAGGAGGGATTGGGGGCGGGAGGAGAAGGGGACGACAGAGAATGAGATGTCTGGATGGCATCACCGACTTGATGGACATAAGTTTGAGTGAACTCTGGGAGTTGGTGATGTACAGGGAGGCCTGGCGTGCTGTGGTTCATGGGGTCGCAATGAGTCAGACATGACTGAGCGACTGAACTGAACTGAACTGAAGATGTGTTTTCCTTTTTTGATTAATAAATCAGTGATTCTAAATGAATAAATAATTTTTAATGTTCATTGAAGTGAGTTAATAGCAAATTTCCCCATATTCTTGTTATGCCCCCTCACTAATTGGTTAGATCATCTTTCTCAATGTATGCTAGAAATAAAAACTAAATTTCGGGCCCTGTTGTTAACATGAGAAACTCTGAATTAGGAACAGTTGTAATCAGAAACATAAACTATAAATAATTCTTGTTCCTTAAGGCAAATCTTTGAAGAATTTCTACTAAAACTTCACTTAGGTGAAAACAAGAAAGTCAAAGTCAATTGATTTTGGATACATGCCTTTATTTGGATTCTTGCCTATTTAGGTCTAGACGTCTTACTCTCTTCTCCTTCATCTTATCCTCTGCCCACCACCTGCTTACTCTGGATTAATGAAGTTTGACTGTGCTTTCTTGTCATCTTCCCTTCTCCCTCCCAGTGATTATATATCCTGGGCTCTAGAGCCCTAAGAAAGCTTGGGAGGGAGTGTGTGGGACTAGGGGATGGTGTTGAACTGCCAGAATAATGGTTTGCTGAAATATTTTCTATGATTCACTTGAAGGCCTTTATTGGTGTTGCGTAGAACCAGTCTTCCTGGAGGAAGGCAGAAGGCAGGGCTGGAGTTCCAGCTCTGCCTTTTATGAGCTATGAAAATTTGGACAAGTGGTTTAACCTTTCTGAATCTCAATTTCCACATTTCTAGAATGAGAATAATAAGATCACTTGATCTGTCATCACCCACTTCACAGACTGATGGGTCAACACAGTGATGTAGGTGAATGTTCCTTGTAAGTAAGAACTTTCTTTCCTCCTCCCTCATCCCTATTTCCTTCTTTATTTCTTTCTTTCCACTTCTTTCCTTAAAATTATTTCATGGACTGCTACAGCCAAAAAATAATTTTTGAGCAATTTCCCCTGAATGACCCTGAATGGAATTATGTCTCTATGACTGAATAAATCTCCTCTCCTGGGCTCCCAAAACCCATAGTTGTGTTGAGAAGCCCCAGAAGAATTTTGTGGAAATGTTTCACTTCCTCAGAGAGACAGGACAAAGGCGTCTTCAGCCAACAGACTCTCTGTGTCTAAGAGCAGGCAGGATTGCCAACTCTAACAGAAAGCTGTCCTGCTCTTTGAGAAAGCAATGGCTCAAGAACAACTTGCTTCACATTTCCAGAAGATGCTGGGCTAGCTGAATCCCTTGCAGGAAAGAGTCAAGTGCATGTTGCTTTGGCATCAGCTCAGTGAACTATGACATGGTGGCCCTGAAAATGATGCTCTGTGCTGTGCTAAGTCACCTCAGTCGTGTCCAATTCTATGAGACCCTGTGGACTGTAGACCACGAGGCTCCTCTGTCCACGCGATTCTTCAGGCAAGAATACTGGAGTGGATTGCCATGCCCTCCTCCAAGGGATCTTCCCAACCCAGGGATCAAACCTGCATCTCTTGTGTCTCCTGCATTGGCAGGCAGATTTTTTACCACTAGCACCACCTGGGAAGCCCAAGATGCAGCTCACAGCTCTCCAAATACAGGCGGAACAATTGACCAAGGACCTAAATGCTGCTCCCTGAAATCCATGGCCTATTTGGTTCAAGGCTGTGCCTCCCAGGAGCTGCTCCATTCAAAGATGGTCTTGCTAGAATACTAAGGCAAGACCACGCCTGGGAGATGTGGGATTCTGCTAATGGTTGACTCTGGGTAGCTCCAGAACTCCACAGTGGCCTTGATGAATCTTCCATAAATGATGTAGGAGTCTAGGAAAGTTTTGCCCAACTTTTTATTGTTCTTCCTTTAACTCAGAATCAGACTTGCTTCCTGGTCTGACAGCGCTCTCTTTTATTTTTTTGGCTCCTTCTCCATTTTAACTCACACAGGCATTCTCCTAATTAAATCAGTGTACATTTAATCCCAGCTTGACTTCTGTACTTGGCAGATCATTTAAACCTCTCAGTTTCAATCCTTATATCTCACAAGTTGGGAGAGTCAGGGGACAGAAAAAAGGCTTAGAAGAGAAGAGGGGAAGGCCTTATTCAGTGTCTACCATGGGCCAGGCACGTTCTCTTCCACTGATTTGCATAATTATCACATCAGCTATAACGTGGCAGATAGTATTGCTCTTTTACAGAAAAGGAAGCTGAGGATCAGAGAAATGAGATCACTAGCCCAGGATTGTGGCAGAGCCTAGATTTGAACCTAGATCTCTCTTGTCTTCAAGGTTACATCTTCTTTACCACCTTCTCTTCTCTTCTGGCCACTTAATTGTGAAAATCCTATGGGACAAGAGATGTGAACACACTTTGAAAATGTAAAAAATGTTATTCCAAAGCCAAAGGTTATTATTTCCATTTGTTGCAGTCAGGGCCACTATATAAAATGCAGGATTCAACACAAAATGGAAATGTGGGGCTCCTTGTGGAAAGCGTGTTGAGAATTACAGCATGCCATAGCAGAGCATTTAACCAAGTGTGATCCTTTCTGAGTGTGGAACCCACCAAGCCAACCTGGCAGGTGAAATATCAATACAGGGGCAATCATATTGAGCTTGTAGGAAATTTTCTAGAAGAATAAGTCCAAAAGTTAGTTGTTCAGAGAGGTGATGTGGAAAAGAAAGCTTTAGACCCTCGTATTTTCAATGCCCCAGAAGTGACCTAATTCTGATTCACGTATGGCAAAAACCTTCACAATATTGTAAAATTCTTTAATTAAAAAAAAGAAATAACCTCTGGAGATCTTTAGGGGAAGTCACTATATTTCAAACAAAAACAGAGGCTATAACAAAGCATGAGCCAGTGGGCATGAGGTTTGTAGCAGTTCCTTACCAGCCCCAGTATTTCTGGCTCTGGATACCTCAGCTTCTTCTGAAGGCATCGGGGGCCTCTGTCCTAAGGCACAGCTCATGGAAAAACACAGGCTCTGATCTTTTCCCCACTGAGCTATAAAGTTGTGCCTGCTCAGTTAGTTCTCGGCTCTGTTTTGGGGGCAGCCAGCTCTCTTGAGAACAGTGCTGCTTTCTTCAAGTATGGGCCAAATCCTAAGTTTTGGATAGCAGAAACTCACACTCACTTTACTTAACCAGATGGATGGCAGTATTGTTCTGTGGAGGCCTTAGATTCAAGCAGCCTCATTATGGCTCCCTGGATGTAGAATGCATGATTATGAAACATTAAGGCAGACAAATCACCATATGATTTTCTATGTGGTTGGGGGCATCTTTGTTTGGGTCAAAGATCCACTTGTCAGGAAAAACCTGGATGATCCTCTTTGTTAGGCATGCGTGAAGGAAAGGTTGATCAGTCGTGTCCGACTCTGCAACCCCATGGACAGTCCATGGAATTCTCCAGGCCAGAATACCGGAGTGGGTAGCCTTTCCCTTCTACAGGGGATCTTACAAACCCAGGGATCGTACCCAGGTCCCCCACATTTCAGGCAGATTCTTTACCAGCTGAGCCCTAAGGGAAGCCCAAGAATATTGGAGTGGGTAGCTTATCCCTTCTCCATAAATGCATGCTCAGTCACTATTGCAACCCCATGGACTGCAGCCCATCAGGCTACCCTGTTCATGGGATTTTCTAGGTAAGAATACTGGAGTGGGGCCATTTCCTCCTCCAGGGGATCTTCCCGACCCAGGGATCAAACCTGCGTCTCCTATGTCTCCTGCATTGGCAGGTGGATTCTTTACCATTGTATCACATGGGAAGTCCTCTAGTAAAGCAACCTGAAGTATACATGCACATGATCTTGGCCCTTGATTAGTTTTTAGTGAGCATACGGATCCTCTTAAACTGTGCAGGGAAATCCATCAGCATTGTCCTCATTCTGGCTTTGGTTTGACCTTCCACTTTGAGCTTTCGACATGGTTAGCAAGAGCTACTATATCATTTCATGGCACAAAAGCTGGTGACAGTTTGGTGGAAAATAGTCATGAATCTTGCAGTTACTGAATAGTGGAGTACCTTAGTGGTCCACTCCTGTGCCTTTGGGCAATCTAGCATCAGTCTCATCTCTCACCACTTCTTTATTTGCTCTTTGTGCTAACTAATGGCATCCTGTTTTACACTTATTTACTTTTGTGGAGAACATTTAATTGGCCTAGAATGCCCTGGCCCCCTTTGTCCATGGAAAGAACTACTCTTTTGAGAGTGTGTCAATTGCTCGTTCCCCCCTCTGGACTCTCATCCCCTTCTCAGTACTAACTCACATATGCTCATCATTCATTTGCATGCAGTCTTCCCAACTGGTGGGTGTGTATCTAAAGAACTGGAATTGTTCTCTCTGGTCTCCAGAAACTTGGAGACTGCAGTGTCCACACCATAGTAAATTTTGATTAAGTGATGGATTAACAAGAAGAGAATAAATGAAGCATCCCGTATCCAAAGGCTTTCTCCCAGCATCCTTCCACAGAATCAAACTGTTTCCTACTCCAACTTATTCTTATTTTGGCTTCAGTGGAAATGTAGATATAATTT
Source organism: Moschus berezovskii (assembly GCF_049115385.1). NCBI lineage: Eukaryota > Metazoa > Chordata > Mammalia > Artiodactyla > Moschidae > Moschus > Moschus berezovskii. The sequence continues at coordinate 98,667,586 of NC_142463.1, read as the reverse complement.
CTTTCCTTTTTTAAAGATTTATTTGTTTGTTTAGCTGTGGTGGGTCTTCATTGCTGCATTCAGGCTTTCTCTAGTTGTGGCGAGTGGAGCTGATGTTTGTTGCGGCGTGCAGGCTTCTCATCGCGATGGCTTCTCTTGTTGTGGCTCTTGGGCTCTAGAGCGCTGGCTCAGTAGTTGTGACACACGGGTTTAGTTGCTCCAGAGATCCAGCCAGTGTCCCTTGTATTGCAAGGCAGATTCTTAACCACTGGACGGCCAGGGAAGTCCCTGGACATCATTTTTGTATAACAAAGAGCAGACCCTCCTGAGCCTTCACTATTCACATAGAAACAATTCTTATCTATTTAATAAAGTCATGCTGGCCTTATTTTTCAACTGTTTGGCTATATCTAATATTCTTCCTGGAAATTTCCAGAGAAAATTGACCAAAAAAAGAGTTAATTCTTCTGATTTAGTTCTCAATATCGAGGAGGCCAGGATGCAGTCAGCATGGCTCAATAGAACCAGGAGTATCCAGCTCTATAAAATTCTTCTGGGTGGTGTATGATTTAGTGTCCAGGATGGGTGAGAAGAAAAACTCCCCCAAAGATCAAAAGGGACCTATGTCTTGGGAACCAGGATAAGGTGAGCCAATGTCACCAAATAATTCTACAGATTATAATAGATTACAGATTGCCAGAGGCCCACTTCTGGATTAGTTTTTATATCATTCACTAATTATACCCAATATTCTTTTATTTTTTATTTTACTCTCTAAAAAATACTGTTTTATTTCACTCTCTCTGTGAGGGTCAGGGAGAAGTCATTTTATAAGAGGTGGCCCATCACCTAGGTATTGTTTATGATTTCAGAGGAATATTAAAAGCAATATGTAGGACTATGATCAAGTTATAACAAATGGGAAAATTCTTTTCAAAGCTATGAACATTTTGTTAGTATAGATCTTCTGAGCGGAGAAATAAAAAAATTATGACAAAAACCCTGTATTTTTGGCTAAGACAACAGATGTTTACTTTATCAGTCTGTGTCTTTAGTTTGTAGTGTTTGCAGGTGCCTTCCATGTTCTGGACACTGAACAAGGGGAAAAGGTTATAGGCTTATCCTTAAGCCTTATAGGGTAAGGCTTGTTTTTAGACACCCAGGTTTGGTTTGTTTCCATGGCAACAATTACAGAGTAGGTAGGCTATCTTTCATTGGCTAGCTCTGGTCATTTATATCTTTATCCCATGAATCAGAGAGGACGCTGTTATAACCTCATGGGGAGAGACATCTGCAAGAATCCATAAGCTCCCACAACCTATGTACTTGGCTTCTGAGTGGCTCATATTTGTGAAGCATAGGAGGCAAGGCTCTGGCAGGAGCAGGGGTACCTCCTGATTGCCCTGGGAGAATTTCAGAAGTAAGCTGGGATAGGTTAGTGGTACCAGCTCCCAGGCTTCTGGTGAGGGGCCAAGGCCAACCGTAAGGGAGAATGGAGGGAAGGTTGTATTTAGAAGAATCATATTTGTTTAGGTCTGTCCTGATTTCACATCTCTTGTCTCATTTTTAGACTATGTGTCAGATCACACTGCCTGATTTTTAGTTCAAAAAATATGATTATGAACATGTGAATAATTTGCAAAGGACACCTTCTCCCCTTCAGATGATGTGTGATGTTCTCCGAGGGATCTCTTTCAAATTTGGTACCTGAGAGGATCAGCGCATTGGGTCTCTAATACTTCAGGAAAGCATTTTCTGAACTGCTTTCCAAGAAACTGTTAATAGGTGTTTATTAAAAATCAGGGCTGTGGTTGAATAAAGACATTGGGAACATTAGGTTAAACAAAATGAAACAAAAATCTTTAGTCAGTGATCAGAGCCCTTAATTTGCTAATGTAAACTGTGACTCAAACAAGGTGTGTGTGTTTTCCCAACTTACTACATAAGGAAACTTACCGTTCTAGATACCTCCCAGTGTAATCATTCAAAAGAACACTCTTTAGGAAACATACATTGGAAACAGAATGTCCCTATAAATTTTCATCCAAGCCAGAACAATTGTGAAACTTCTTTTGACAATATTTAAAGGTATCTCTTTTTGTTTACATGAAATATTTTAAAATATTAAATACATACTTGAAAATTTTGTGTATTTTTTTAAAAATTTATTGGAATATAGTTGATTTACAATGTTGTGCTAGTTTCAGGTATACAGCAAAGTGATTTAGTTTTACATATACATACATTGATTCTTTTCTCATATAGGTTATCACAAAATATTGAGTCACGTCCCCTGTGCTATACAGTAGGTCCCTGCTTTATGTATAGCAGTGTGTGTATGTTAATCCCATGCTACTGATTTATCCCTCCCCCACCTCATCTCCTCTTTGGTGACCATAAGTTTGCCTCAATAAATGTAAGTCTGTTTCCATCTTGTAAATAAGTTCACTTGTATCATTCTTTAAAAATTAGATTGTACACATGAGTGATATCATATGATATTTATCTTTCTCAGACTTACTTCACTTAATATGAAAATCTCTATGTTCATCTATGTTGCTGCCAGTGGCATTATTTCATTCTTTTAATGGCTGAGTAATATTCCATTGTATATGTATATAGCACATCTTTATCCGTCACTCTATTGATGGACATTTAGGTTGCTTCCATGTCTTGGATGTTGTAAATAGTGCTGGAATAAACACTGGGGTGCCTGTATCTTTTCAAATTATGTTTTTTTTTTTCTGGGTATAACCCAGGGGTGGGCTTTCTGGATCATATGGCAATTCTATTTTTAGTTTAAGGAGCCTTCATATTATTGAAAGTTTTGAGAGAGAAAAGCCAGGGTATTAGTATAGCTGCATAGCTAGTATAAATTAGAACTGTCCCAGGTAAGCTGGGGACATCTCGTCACCCTACTTGGATGGCATAGGCTTAGCTTCTCACAGAACAGGCTGGTTGGGATGGCTCTGCAGGATTGGGATTTTTAGGAAGAAGGTGGTATTGATAGAGACTGTTGCCGGAGATACAGGAGGCATCAACAGCAAATTCTCAGTTGACTTGGAGATTTTCAGTGCTCAGTGAGTGCGGAGGGCTTTGGAAGGCACCTTGGCGGAGCTGCAAACAGTAGCCACCAATAATGTAGGTGGGAATGTGTTGCCATTCTGGGACCAGCCCTTCCTGCCATTCAGCAGACCCTATCCAAGCCCTGTATTTCTGCAAAGTAACATGCTCACCAGTGGCATCGGGTCTCCATGTGAGTGCCTGTGACCCCTACTTGTAAAATGGCCAATTGCAAAAACAAATAAGCAGCTTCAAGGACCCTGGGAAAAGAGGATGCCATTTCACCCAGGATCTGCCAAATAAAACAGTCTGGGAAAAACAAAATAAATAACTTTCTTAGGCCTAATGAGAAACAGCAAGTGTTTCTAATTCAGGCTTCCTCTGGGCCTCCTCTCTCTGATGGGCCATTGGAACCTGGTCTTGCAGAAGTGGCTGCTCTTTGCCAGATGATTGGGCCTGGTTCACAGTTGGCTTGGCTGTCCTGGGTCTCTTCCGAATGGCTGCATGTATTCCAGGTAGCATGGTGCTCATTTCCTCCTTCCCACATCAGACAGTTTTTCAAATCTTTTATCAACTGAGATCTTCTGTTTATTTTGCCTGATTCCAATCCTAGTGCCTCAATCAGAGGGAGGCTAGGAGAAGACCATCCCAAACTCCTTTCTCTGTGTCAGAATTAGGCAAGATCATTATTTTAATGTGTGTATATATGAGCTCAGTTGTTCCAGTCGTGTCCGACTCTATGCCACTCTATGGACTGTAGCCCACCAAGCTCCTCTGTCCATGGGATTTCCCAGGCAAGAATACTGGAGTGGGTTGCCATTCCCTCCTCTATGGAATATATATATATATATATATTAAAGCTTTTAAGCAGGGAGTAAGTAACATGATTGAAACATTTTTTAAATTGTGAATAACTCTCTAGCTGCAGTAGGAAAATGGATCAAAAGGAGTGATTCTGTAGGGAAGATTTTTCAGGAGGCCATCTCCAACTGTGCTTGAAGCTGAGACATCCCAGATCCCCCAGAATTCAGAGTGATTCTCCCGTTTCTCTCAAAGTTATAGAAAAAGTACCGGAGTGGGTAGCCTGTAACAAAGGCTTACGTTTACCTATAAGTGAAAGTCACTCAGTCATGTCTGACTCTTTGTGACCCAATGGACTTTACAGTCCATAGAATTCTCCAAGCCAGAATACTAGAACCTTTCCCTTCTCCAGGGGATCTTCCCAACCCAGGGATTGAACCCAGGTCTCCTGCATTGCAGGCAAATTCTTTACCAGTTAAGCCACAAGGGAAGCCCAAGAATACTGGAGTGGGTAGCCTATCCCTTCTCCAGGGATCTTCCCAATCCAGGAATCAAACTGGGGTCTCCTGCATTGCAGATGGATTCTTTACCAACTGAGCTATGTACATATAGGTTACTAGTAATTTTTTTAATTGGAGTATAATTGCTTTGCAACATTATGTTAGTTTCAGCTATACAGCAAAGTGTATCAGTGATATACATACATACATACGTACATACATACACCCCCTCCCTCTTGAGTCCTCCCACTCCCCACCCCACCCCTCTAGTTCATCGCAGAGCGCTAAACTGACCTCTTTGTGCTGTATGGCAGTTCCCCACTAGCTGTCTGTTTTGCACATGATAGTGTATATATATCAATCCTCTCTCAGTTTGTCCCACCCTCCCCTTCCCTGACTGTGTCTCTAATTCTGTTCTCTATATGTGTCTCTATTCCTGTCCTGCAAGCAGGCTCATCTGTACCATCTTTCCCGATTTCATACATATGCATTAATATATACTTGTTTTTCTCTTTCTGACTTACTACACCCTGTATGACAGACTCTAGGTCCATCCACATCACCACAATGACCAAATTTCATTCCTTTTTAATGGCTGAGTAATATTTCATTGTATATATGTGCCACATCTAGTACTTTTAGAACAACTTTCACAATTATCCAACATGATCATCACAGCTGTTTTGTGAATTTGGAAGTGTAGGGGCCTGTATTTCTATTTCTGAAATAGGGAAATTCTGAGGCTCAGAGGAGTTTAGCATCTCTCCTGATGACCACTGTGATGGTTAATGATAGGGTTAGGGCTAGAATCCAGCTCTCCTAATTTCCTGTCTTAAGTATGTTTTACCTTAGCAAGCTTTTCATCAGACAACAGTTCTTTTGGGGTTCACAGCATGAGTTTGGAATGGGATGTGCTAGGTATACCTCAGCACGCCATGATGAGAAAATGAGTGTTCTCCATGGAGGGAGGGCATGGGCTTCTGTTTCCTTAAAAGAACAAATTTAGCCTTTATATTGGGCTTCCCAAGTGGCTCAGTGGTAAAGAATCCATCTGCCAATGCAGGAGATGCAGGAGACATGTTTTTGATCCCTGGATCAGGAAGATCCCCTGGTGGAAGGAATGGCAACCCACTCTAGTATTCTTCCTGGGAAATCCCATGGACAGAGGAGCCTGGCAGATTACAGTCCATGGGGTTATAAGAATTGGACATGACTGAGTGACTGAACAACAACAAAAGCCTTTATATTGGATTGTGTCTCCAAAACTCATGTTCTTCATGGATTCTTAGAATATGACTTTGATTGGAAATAGAACCTTTGCAAATGTAATTAGTAAGTTAAGGTGAACCCATCCTGGGGTAGATAGGTCCTAAATATGACTAGCATCCTAAGAAATGCTAAGGGCAGTCAACAACCGCAGAGAGCTAAGAAAGCCAGGAGACAGGACCCTCCATCACAGCCCTGAAGAAGGAGATGAGCTTGATGACACCTTGATTTCAGATTTCTGGCCTTCAGAAGTGTCAGAAGCAGTTCTGTTGTTTTAAGCCACATTGTTTGTGATACTTTGTCATGGTAGCTCTAGGAAACTAACATAGCTATGCCATGAAAAAGCATTGTCCAATAGAAAGATAAAGGGATGTACATATATAATTTTAAATGTTTTAGTAGCTTCATTAAAAAAGTCAGAAGGGTAAATTAACTTCAGAAATATATTTTATTTAAACCAAGTGTCAGTTATACAAGATGAGTAAGTTTCAGAGATCTATTGCATGACATTGCGCCTATAGTTAACTCTGTGTACAGTGCTCTTAAGGCTTCCCAGTTGGCACGGGTGGTAAAAAATCTGCCTGCCAATGCAGGAGACGTAAGAGACACAGATTTGATCTCTGGGCTGGGAAGAAGCCCTGGAGGAGCGCATAGCAACCCACTCCAGTATTCTTACCTGGAGAATCCCATGGACAGAGGAGCCTGGCAGGCTATGGTTCATAGAGCTGCAAAGGGCTGGACACAGCTGAAGTGACTTAGCATGCATGCATGCACTGTGCTCCTAACACTTTTCATTAGGATGATAGATCTCATGTTAAGTGTTCTTACCACAAAGAAAGCAAACAACAATGCCACAAACTGGTGTGAGGAAAATTTGATGGTGATAAGTACATTTCTTACCTTGATTGTGGTGATGGTACATGGTAGTATGCACGTGTCCAAACTCATCAAATTGTGCCCATTAAATATGAGCAATTTTTGTATATCATTTATACCTCAATACAGCTGCTTAAAAACATCAGGCCAAAAAATGAAAACAAAATTATCATTTAAACATGTAATCACTATAAAATTTTTAGTGCTGTACTTTACAATCTTTGAATTTAATGTGCGTATTACATGTATAGCTGGAGAAGGCACTGGCACCCCACTCCAGTACTCTTGCCTGGAAAATCCTATGGATGGAGGAGCCTGGTAGGCTGTAGCTCATGGGTCGCTAGGAGTCGGACACGAATGAGCGACTTCACTTTCACTTTTCACTTTCATGCATCGGAGAAGGAAACGGCATCCCACTCCGGTATTCTTGCCTGGAGAATCCGAGGGCCAGGGGAGACTGGTGGGCCTCCGTCTATGGGGTCGCACAGAGTTGGAGACGACTGAAGCGACTTAGCAGCAGTTACAGGTACAGCACATCTCAACTTGAAACTAGATGTATCAAGTCTTCCACTCAGGTGAGACTCAGTTCAGTTCAGTTCAGTTCAGTCGCTCAGTCGTGTCCGACTCTTTGCGACCCCATGAATCACAGCATGCCAGGCCTCCCTGTCCATCACCAACTCCTGGAGTTCACCCAAACCCACCTCCATCGAGTTGGTGATGCCATCCAGCCATCTCATTCTCTGTCGTCCCCTTCTCTTCCTGCCCCCAATCTTTCCCAGCATCAGAGTCTTTTCCAGTGAGTCAACTCTTCGCATGACGTGGCCAAAGTATTGGAGTTTCAGCTTTAGCATCAGTCCTTCCAATGAACACCCAGGACTGATCTCCTTTAGGATGGACTGGTTGGATCTCCTTGCAGTCCAAGGGACTCTCAAGAGTCTTCTCCAACATCACAGTTCAAAAGTATCAATTCTTCGGCAATCCGCTTTCTTCACCATCCAACTCTCACATCCATACATGACCACGGGAAAAACCATAGCCTTGACTAGATGGACCTTGGTTGGCAAAGTAATGTCTCTGCTTTTTAATATGCTATCTAGGCTGGTCATAACTTTCCTTCCAAGGAGTAAGCGTCTTTTAATTTCATGGCTGCAATTAGCATCTGCAGTGATTTTGGAGCCCCCCCAAAATAAAGTCTGACACTGTTTCCACTGTTTTTCCATCTATTTCCCATGAAGTGATGGGACCAGATGCCATGATCTTAGTTTTCTGAATGTTGAACTTCAAGCCAACTTTTTCACTCTCCTCTTTCACTTTCATCAAGAGGCTTTTGAGTTCCTCTTTACTTTCTGCCATAAGGGTGGTGTCATCTGCATATCTGAGGTTATTGATATTTCTCCCAGCAATCTTGATTCCAGCTTGTGCTTCTTCCAGCCCAGCGTTCCTCATGATGTACTCTGCATATAAGTTAAATAAGCAGGATGACAATATACAACCTTGACATACTCCTTTTCCTGTTTGGAACCAGTCGATGGTTCCATGTCCAGTTCTAACTGTTGCTTCCTGACCTGCATATAGGTTTCTCAAGAGGCAGGTCAGGTGGTCTGGTATTCCCATCTCTTTCAGAATTTTCCACAGTTTATTGTGATCCACACAGTCAAAGGCTTTGGCATAGTCAATGAAGCAGAAATAGATGTTTTTCTGGAACTCTCTTGCTTTTTCCATGATCCAGCGGATGCTGGTAATTTAGTCTCTGGTTCCTCTGCCTTTTCTGAAACCAGCTTGAACATCTGGAAGTTCACAATTCTTGTATTGCTGAAGCCTGGCTTGGAGAATTTTGAGCCTGACTTTACTAGAGTGTGAGATGAGTGCAATTGTGCAGTAGTTTTAGCATTCTTTGGCTTTGCCTTTCTTTGGGATTATAATGAAGACTGACCTTTTCCAGTCCTGTGGCCACTAGAGGCTTCCATTTTGGATAGACCACGTCTGAACTTTCCCTGTGTCAAGCCTGTGTGTGTTGCACTGCTTTAATGAAATCAGGAGAGGGAGCAAGAAAGGCAGACTTTTGCCCTTTGTACTATGCCTTCTGATGCTCTCTCGGTTCCTGTTGATTCATCCCAGTCCCTCAAATACACACTGAGCTACCAGGAGCATCGTGTCCAGCCCTGACCCTGGTACCTACAGTACGTGGGACAGAGCAGAATTCCTTTCCAGACATGCTGATTCCTCACCGTCATTTCAGAACACATCCTACGACCTTCTCCTTGGCCTGGCTGAATCTTGCTTCAGCTTTCTGCCTTTTCCCAGGAACAAGATATTCTTAGTCTTGCGGCTCCTTCTTGGAGCCCCCAGTATCCATTGTCTTAAAGCATCTAATTAAGCCCACATTCTTCCTTCCCTCCCTTACATTGCTGCTTCAAGTGAGGCAGCAGGCACAGGGCTGAATCTGACACTGACAGATTCTCATGCTGATTTCCAAAGAGATGCCCAAACCAAATGTTACAAAGACAAACCATATGGGAGCTCCAGCTCTCTGCACCATTAATAGGAATTTTTAAACGACTGTGATTGATGGTGCGGCTCTTACAAGTCCAAGATCAATGAAAATGCATCTTGATCTTTTGAACTCCCTCATTTTTTCTTGGATCCTTTTCCTGTACAATAGGTCCTTTTTCTGTGATGCCTGAAGGCATCTGGGGCCCCTTGGATGAATTTGCCATCCATGCCCTTGCCAGCCTGCCTGCTTGTGGAACAGCAGAGGGTGAGGAGAGGGCCTTGGAAATCAGAATACTCATTATGAGGTTAAACGCTAAACTGGGACTTTTGGAGTAGAAATTCTACATTTTACCTAGGAAAGGACTCTGGACCAAATTAGGGACATCACTCACCTCGTTACAGATGAGGGGGTAATAATATTAAGATAATCATTTATGTTCTTGAGTTTTGTTTTGTTTTTATTGCACACTCATTTACCTGTGCACGAAAGGAACTTCTCGCCCCAGCCTCTTGCACTGTACCAAGATGTTGAAGAGGGACTTTGGAAAGAATTGTCTTCCTTTGGGGTCTTGGCCTTCTCTTCAAGCCTGAAGATCCTCCTAAGAATATATATACAAATACAATTTTGCATGCAATTTCGGGGCATTCACAAACCTCCTGTAACCCATCCATGAGCCTCACATTAGGGACACCTGGTGCAGAGTAACTGTTGTAGAACTGAAATGAGGCAGTCAGATAGAGATGGGATATTGTAAAAAGGCAGGAAACCATAGCTCGTTTCTTGTTTTATGTGGTTCTCAGAAAGCCACAGCCACATATTACAAAAATAGGTTCCTTGGTGAAATAAGTTTGGGAAACACTACAGAATTCTCTCTGCACTTCTACTTTGGAAATTTATGATGGAAAATAATATATTACATACCTTAGGATGTGAAAGTTGGACTGTGAAGAAAGCTGATCGCCGAAGAATTGATGCTTTTGAACTGTGGTGCTGGAGAAGACTCTTGAGAGTCCCTTGGACTGCAAGGAGATCCAACCTGTCCATTCTAAAGGAGATCAATCCTGGGTGTTCATTGGAAGGACTTATGCTAAAGCTGAAACTCCAATACTTTGGCCACCTCATGCGACGAGTTGACTCGCTGGAAAAGAGTCTGATGCTGGGAAGGATTGGGGGCGGGAGGAGAAGGGGACGACAGAGAATGAGATGGCTGGATGGCATCACCAACTCGATGGACATGAGTTTGAGTGAACTCCGGGAGTTGGTGATGGACAGGGAGGCCTGGCGTGCTGTGATTCATGGGGTCTCAAAGAATCAGACACGACTGAGCGACTGAACTGAACTGAAGAAATCTTGGAGAAATTCCAAATTAATTTGACCAAAGAATCTTTTAAAACTTTATTTATTTATTTATTTCGGCTGCGCTGAGTCTTTGTTACTGTGCACAGGCTTTCTCTGGTGGTGACGGGTGAGGACTGCTCTCTAGTTGCGGTGTGCAGGCTTCGTGTTGCCGTGGCTTCTCTTGTTGCAGAGCATGGACCGTAGGACACTCAGGCTTCGGTGGTTGTGGCATGTGGGCTCCACAGTTGTGGCTTACAGGCCCTAGGGTGTGTACTCAGTAGTTGTGGTACAGGGGCTTAGCTGCCCTGTGGCATGTAGAATCTTCCTGGAGCAGGGAACAGGCAAGTCCAAGAATCTTACTTTTGTATAACACTTCAAACATCTCACAGAATAGACTCTAGGAAGTACTGCTTGTTTGTGCTTAGTTGCTCAGTCATTTTCGACTCTTTGTGACCCTGTGGATGGTAGCCTGCCAGGTTTCTCTGTCCATGGGATTTTTTAGGCAAGAATACTGGAGTGGGTTGCCATTTCCTCCTTCCAGGGGATCTTTCTGACAAGGGATTGAACTGGTGTCTCCAGTGTCTCCTACTTTGCAGGTGGATTCTTTATCTGCTGAGCCATCAGGGAAGCCCTAGGAAATACTGGCCCATGTTCAATCTGGATCAATGTATGGGCCATTCCATATCTTGGTTTCTCCCATTGGAACTACTGGTCCTACTTTCCCCTTGCTTCCAACTATAGTGTGTACTCCAGTTCCCGCTGTGTCCTGAGTAGCATGACCATCAATACATATGGATAAGTGCAAAGAAGTAGGGCCATGAATGAGTACAGTAAAGCTGCCTTTCTGCACACACTCAGGAGGGATTATGCAATTGTTATTTTGCTAGCTATAGAGAGGGCTTCCCTGTTGGCTCAGATGGTAAAGAATCTGCCTGCAATGCAGGAGACCTGGGTTCGATCCTGGCTCGGGAGGATTCCCAGAAGAAGAGAATGGCTACCCGCTCCAGTATGTTTGCCTGGAAAATTCCACGGACAGAGGAGCCTGGCAGGCTATAGTCCATGGGGTCGCAAAGAGCTGGACACGACTGAGCGACTAACACACACTGACAATAGAGAACGCCGTTTTCATCGAACCACGTGTTACTGACGTGCCTTGAAACTGTGCCCTGGGGAAGCACTGAAGTGCACGCTTAGTTCTCAGAAGCGTTCACTGGCCTTTGCTCTTTCTCTAGTTTGTGGGCAACTGGGATTTCTCTTTAGTGCCAGATGTCTGGAGCCACCCAACTGGAATCGTGGCTGTCAGGCTGTGTGGGAGACCTGGATGAAAGACAGTCAAAGAAAATGTCTTGTAGAAGTTGGCGCTGGACGTGTGCCTTTTTTTTTTTTTCTAGAGTATGATTTATTTATATTAAAATATGACTTTAATCACAGTATTCAAATTAGCTGACTGATAATGCATATTTATCTCTTTCCCCTCAAGAGGCCATAACACAATGATAATAAAAAACTGTAAAACCACAATATGAAGAGAATGGTAGAGGTCATACATGCCTGAGAAAGTACATTTCTAGAAGAAGGAAAACTCGTGGAGACGTTAGCTACTGAAACAAGAGGGCAGGGAACAATGCAGCAGAGAAAAGCAGAGTGTGGTCGAGGGGACAACTACTAGTTTCTGCAGATCCTGGAAGTATCTCAGTATGTGGTAGTTTAGTCACTAAGTCATGTCCTGCTTTTGTGATCCCATGGACTGTAGCCCGCCAAGTTCCTCTGTCCATGGGATTTGTCAGGCAAGAATGCTGGAGTGGGTTGCCATTTCCTTCTCCAGGGGATCTTCCCAACCCAGGGACTGAACCTCTGTCTCCTGCATTGCAGGCAGATTCTTTACCAACTGAGCCAGCAGGGAAGCCCAGTGAAAGGATGAGTACCCTAGAACTCAGGACGATCTTGATACTTCTCTACTAGCTATGTAGATGGCTTAGGAATGGGGGAGGGGGGAGGGACTAGGGCAGTAATCTGGTTTTTAATTATTTTGGTTATTATTATTATTCCAGAAGAGGCCTGCCCACCTGGAGCTAGTGTTCCTTTAAGATTCAGGAGAATAAATTGGCAGTTTATAGGAACAGATTGAGTTGCCTCATTAAAAAGGCTTTAGTGACTGGCACATCCTAAGACAAAATTTGCCTTCACATGGAACACTTGGTCTACTGCATCAAATAAATTTAACTCTTGCTACAACTTCATTTTCTCTTACAGATTAAAAGAGGTCCAGGCAGCCATGCCAAAACTCTCTTTTCCCCAGCATATACTGAAAATAACCTTGAGTGGAGCTACTAGTCTTAATGGTTTTTTTATATAACATTGATCAGCACATAGATTCTCAATGAATGGAGATTTGTTACCTCACAGAGTAGTCTGTTCTACTTTTGAATTCCCCCTAATTGTTAGGAAGCTATTTCTTTTAACTGAACCAAACATTTTCCCCATGTTATTCCCACCCATTGTATGTAGTTTTACCCTCTAGAATCTTGGCAAATAAGGCTAATTTCTTTTGTTAGCATTTTAAAATTTAATTTAATTTGGCATGGCTGCCTGGACCTCTTTTAATCTGGACGTGTGCCTTGAAGGCCGTGAGTGGGGAAGGCCCTCCTTGGCATAGAGGATGATGTGAACAAAGGCATGGAGGCTTGAGTCTCATGGAGCCTATGGTCCATGGGGCACATCCAGTAAGTCCCCTACATACAAATGAGTCTTGTTCTGAGAGCACTTTTGTAAGTCTGGCTTGTTCTTAAGTCCAACAAAGTTAGCCTAGGTACACAGCTAACACAATCATTTATATAGTACTGTAATGTAATATGGAGAAGGCAATGGCAAGCCACTCCTGTACTCTTGCCTAGAAAATCCCATGGATGGAGGAGCCTGGTAGGCTGCAGTCCGTGGGGTCGCTAAGGGTCGGAGTGACTTCACTTTCACTTTTCACTTTCACACATTGGAGAAGGAAATGGCAACCCACTCCAGTGTTCTTTCCTGGAGAATCCCAGGGATGGGGGAGTCTGGTGGGCTTCCGTCTATGGGGTCACACAGAGTCGGACACGACTGAAGTGACTTAGCAGCAGTAGCAGTAATGTAATAGGCTTATAATACTTGTCACACAATACATAAAAGCAAACACAAAAAGAAAACATTTTTAATCTCATGGTATAGTATCTTGAAAAGTACAGTACAGCAGCTGGCACATAGGGGCTGGCATCAAGTGGAAGGCAGGAAGAGTGGAGGACTGGAGGAAGAAGAGTAGCTGAAAGATGGTAGAGCAGAAGGATCATCAACAATAGGCGATGGAGGGCAACTTAAAATTTCACTCACTTCTGACACTGATGGCTCAGAGCTTGACCTTCCTTGCTATAACCAGATGTGTGTTCACGTCTTTGAAGGTTTCCAACTTGAAGATTTGTATGTAGGGGACTTACCATACTCGGTTGTTGTTTAGTTGCTTAGTTGTGTCTGACTCTTTATGACCCTATGGATTGTAGCACACTAGGCTTCCCTGTCCTTCACTATCTCCTGGAGTTTGCTCAGATTCGTGTCTATTGAGTCGATGATGCCATCCAACCATTCATCCTTTGTCGTCCTCTTCTCCTCCTGCCTTCAGTCTTTCCCAGCATCAGGGTCTTTCCCAATGACTCAGCTCTTTACATCAGGTGGCCAAACAATAAAAAGTCATCCGACTGTATCATCGTTTATATTTTGGAGGAGGCGGCAGCAGCATGCAACAGCATTAATACAAACTGAATTTCATGTAAGTCTCCATAGTGGTGGTGTGTAGAAAAGAAAGGACTTGACAGAGCTAGGTGTTTGCCAGAACATCCCAAATCCTCCTTCAATGGCCAAACACATTTTCCCATCTTCCTTTTGCTGTTGTTGTTGATTAATTGGTAAACTCTGGGCATTCTGTGTAAAACTTAATCCATCTGTTTCTGATTCTTTCACACTTAACTTATCGAGATGTTATTTTGCAAAAATGTTTTGGATAGCCAAGTGCCTTTCAGAACCATTTCCATAAGCCTTTTAAACCCTATTTACTTTGAAGCAGGATGTTGCTATTTTGTCAAGAAAACATGGGTCTTGAGACTGAGAGCCCCACAACGGGACATTCTGCCAACCTCATGGGATTCCCCACCTGGCCAAAGCATCTTTCCATTCTGGGCACAAGACTACAGGATTCCCCCTCTCCCCAATTTCATGACTCTGTATGCAGAATGGATCCAATATTTTCCAGCTAGCCATGGAGGTCATTGTACCTATGAGATTGATCAGTTTCTTTGTACCTTCAACTTGCTTAAAGCATTGGGAGTAGTGAGCTCAGCACGCAATTTTAAAATGTTTTTCCAAATCAGATTTCTGCAAACAAGGAAACTCATAGGTGCACATGGATACCCACTTAGAGAGTGGCTGCCTCTCCAATTTCCCTCTGACCATGATGTCAGGAACTTTTATCTTTCAATCTCCAGGATTTACTGTAAGGCTCAGCATAAGATAAGTGTTCAGGAAATGTGTGCTGATGAACTGATTGCTGGCTAAGGGGTCACTTTGTAAAAAGAGAAATCATAGAAGTTCTTGTCAACCAAACTAAACTTTTTTTAAAACGAAATTCCCAAGGGACGCTTGTCTATTGAATATTAAAGCATGTATCAATTCTGTGGTCAAATTTAACCTCTACTATACAAAAAAAATAATTAGTGCTTCAATGAAAAGAATATCATGTTTACTGGAATCCCAAGTAGTTTAATTTCCATGAAGGAAGATGGATGGACTCAGAAAATATAACTTTTTTTTTTCTCCTTTGGAAAGTGAAAAACTTGTTAGACTGTATTGGTTATGGTCACTGGTCTTAAGGTTTGTATCATAATGGTTTTGATCAGCCTACTCAGAATTTCCAGAGGAATTTGAGTTTGAAATATAAATGCTTCTGATCTGAGGGAATGAAGACACTGAAATCAGATTGGAGTTATGGACAGAGACAGCAGAAAGGGATGTTGACAACAGAAGACTGAGTTTGATGGTAATGACAAACCCTGATTAAGTTCTTTTCATCTGCCAAACACCATTCTAAATGTCTGATTTGAAACATTTTATTTAATGCTCACAACAATGTATGAGGAAGGAACCATTATTTTCTCTATTTTCCAATGAGGAAACCAAGGCACAGAGATGTTATCACTTGCCTAAGGCCACTCAACAGAGACAGGATTTGATCCCAAGCAGTGAAATTCCAGAATCTGTGTTTATATCCCCTGCCCAGTTGCCTGCACTCCTCAGCTATGTGTTATTGAGAAGGCATTCTGAACCTTAGTACTCAGGACAGGAATAATAATGATATAATACTGCTTGCAAATGTAGGAGATGTAAGGGATGTGGGTTTGTTTCCTTGGTCAGGAAGATCCCTTGGAGTAGGAAATGGCAACCCACTCCAGTATTCTTGAATGGAGAATCCCATGGACAGAGGAGCCTGGCAGGCTTCAGTCTATGGGGCCGCAAAGAGTTGGACACGACTGAGCACACACACACATAAAATAATAATAATAATAGCTTTTCTGTGTTACAGGGTAATTCTCAGGACAATTTCTGGTAATAAACACATTTGTAATAAAGTCTGAGATAGCAGTGCATGCCTCAGAGAAATGGCCCAATAAATATTTTTGAGTCACAGAAGGAGAAGGAACAAATTTATAATAAATTAAAAGTTACTTTTATCCCCGAATCAACTGTGCTACTTACTCACACAGGTTCTTTTAACAGATTTTAACACACAATAACTTTTTTTTCAAAGCTATTCCCCTCATGTCTCTGGAACTCAGTGTATAAATAGAAAATCCACTTCTTCCTAATGTCCCTTTTATCCTCTTGTTTAACTGTTCCGTAAAGATGATGCCGTGAAAGTGCTGCACTCAATATGCCAGCAAATTTGGAAAACTCAGCAGTAGCCACAGGACAGGAAAAGGTCAGTTTTCATTCCAATCCCAAAGAAAGGCAATGCCAAAGAATGCTCAAATTACCACACAATTGCACTCATCTCACACGCTAGTAAAGTCATGCTCAAAATTCTCCAAGCCAGGCTTCAGCAATACGTGAACCGTGAACTTCCAGATGTACAAGCTGGTTTTAGAAAAGGCAGAGGAACCAGAAATCAAATTGCCAGCATCTGCTGGATCATCGAAAAAGCAAGAAAGTTCCAGAAAAACATCTATTTCTGATTTATTGACTATGCCAAAGCCTTTGACTGTGTGGATCACAACAAACTGTGGAAAATTCTGAAAGAGATGGGAATACCAGACCATCTGACCTGCCTCTTGAGAAACGTATATGCAGGTCAGGAAGCAACAGTTAGACCTGGACATGGAACAACAGACTGGTTCCAAATAGGAAAAGGAGTACATCAGGGCTGTATATTACCACACTGTTTATTTAACTTATATGCAGAGTACATCATGAGAAATGCTGGGCTGGAAGAAGCACAAGCTGGAATCAAGATTGCTGGGAGAAATATCAATAACCTCAGATATGCAGATGACACCACCGTTATGGCAGAAAGTGAAGAGGAACTCAAAAGCCTCTTGATGAAAGTGAAAGAGGAGAGTGAAAAGGTTGGCTTGAAGTTCAACATTCAGAAAACAAAGATCATGGCATCCGGTCCCATCACTTCATGGGAAATAGATGGGGAAACAGTGAAAACAGTGTCAGACTTTATTTTTTTGGGCTCCAAAATCACTGCAGATGGTGACTACAGCCATGAAATTAAAAGACGCTTACTCCTTGGAAGGAAAGTTATGACCAACCTAAATAGCATATTCAGTAGAGACGATGCTTTGCCAACCAAGGTCCGTCTAGTCAAGGCTATGGTTTTTCCAGAGGTCATGTATGGATGTGAGAGTTGGATTGTGAAGAAAGCTGATCGCTGAAGAATTGATGTTTTGAACTGTGGTATTGGAGAAGACTCTTAAGAGTCCCTTGGACTGCAAGGAGATCCAACCAGTCCATCCTAAAGGAGATCAGTTCTGGGTGTTCATTGGAAGGAGTGATGCTGAAGCTGAAACTACAATACTTTGGCCACCTCATGAGAAGAGTTGACTCATTGGAAAAGACTCTGATGCTGGGAAAGATTGAGGGCAGGAGGAGAAGGGGACGACAGAGGATGAGATGGCTGGATGACATCACCAACTCAGTGGACATGAGTTTGAGTGAACTCTGGGAATTGGTGATGGACAGGGAGGCCTGGCGTGCTGCGATTCATGGGGTCACAAAGAGTCAAACACGACTGAGCGACTGAACTGAACTGAAGCATATTACTCCCTTTGTGGTCCTCTCTCGGGATGGCTGGTTTCTCTCCCACATTCTTGGTACCACATGGCCTGGAGCAGGATAAATGTTCTCCTTGCTTGTTATTGCTGGTCCCAAACCACTGTCCCACATTTCTCCATAAAAGCATCCAGATTTGAAACTCAACCTCGGATGATATAATCAGCCACTTTTTTTGGGCAACCATCGACTGACCCAGCATCACTTCTCCTCATTCCTGGCTCCAAGTTACTTTCTCTGTTACTATGCTCATTATATCCTTGACAATTTCAGTATCGTATCTTGCTGAATCTTCCAGGACACTGGCCTTTCAGCCCCTTGACCTCCTCTCCTCCAAACATCTCATACTCCATCTTACCTCAGCCATTGACTCTCATGGTCATACTCACATGATCCTGTCCTTACTAAGAATCTTATTCCCCTCAGAATCTTAATTTCAAGCATCTCAATATCTGACTACTACTTCTTATCTTGTTTATTTTGTACTATTTCATTTGTATCTACCTATATCTTCCTTCTCTACTCCATTTCCTTATCTTGTCTCCGGAAGTAACCACTGTCCCCAATTTTGTGCTTGTAATTCCCTTGATTATTTATTTTTTGAAATATAGTTTATGTATAATATTAGTTTCAGGTGCAAGGCATAGTGATCAGCATTTAACTCCATTACCAGGTGACCACCACCATAAATCTTGTAACCATCTCTCTGCATACAAAGTCATTACAGTATTATGGACCATATTTCTTAGGCTGCATATCACATCCTCATGATTATTTTATTACTGGAAGTTTGTACCTCTTACCCTCTTCATCTGTTTTACCCAACCCTCAACCCTTCTCACCTCCTGGAACCACCCATTACTTCTCTGTATCTATGAATCTATTTTCATTTTGCTTTGTTTTTTGTTTGTTTATTAGATTCCACATGTGAGGGAGATCATGTGCTATTTGCCTTCTTTGTCTCTTATTGCTCTCAGGATAATACCCTCCAGATCCATACAGTTGTTATGAATGGCAAGACTTCATTCTTTTTTTGTGATGGAGTAACATTCCATTGCATATAAATAACTACATGTGCTTTATTCATTCATCAATGGACACTTGGGTTGCTTCCATGTCTTGACTATTATAAACAATGCTGCAATGAAGACAGAGGTACATACATATTTTTTGAATTCATCTTTTTGTTTTCTTTGGATGTGTACCCGGAAGTGGAAGTTTTGGTTTATATGGTAGTTTTATTTTAATTTTTGGAGAAACTTCAATACTGTTTTCCATAGTGGTTGCAATAATTTATAACTCTACCAAGAGTGCATGAGAATTACCTTTTCTCCACATTCTCTTCAAAGCTTACTTGTTGCCTTTTTAATGATAGCCATTCCAGGTGTGAGGTTGATATCTCATTTTGGTTTTGATTTGCATTTCCCTGATAATTAGTAATTTTGTACACCTTTTTGTGTGTCTGTTAGCCATCTGTCTTCTTTGGAAAAATGTCTACTCAGGTCCTCTGCCCTTTTGAAAAAATCGGGTTGTTTGGTTTGTGTGTGTGTGTGTTGAGCTGTATGATTTCTTTATTTATTTTGGTTACTAACCCCTCATTGGATATATAGTTTGCAAATAGCTCTTCCTACTCAGTAGGTTTTCTTTTCATTTTGTGTTGATGGTTTTCTTCACTGTGCAAAAGCTTTTAAATTTGGCGCAGTACCATTTGTTGATTTTTGCTTTTGTTTCTCTTGACTGAGGAGGCAGATTCAAAAAAATACTGTTGACAGTGTTATCAGAGAGCATGCTGACTCTGTTTTCTTTTAGGCATTTTATGGTTTTAGGACTTACATTTAAGTCTGTAACAGTTTTATTCTTTTTCATGGAGTGGTCCAGTTCTCCCAGTATCATTTATTGCAGAGATTGTTTTTCCTCTGTTGTATATTCTTGCCTCTTTTGTCATAGAATAATTGACTAAAAGTCTGTTTTTATTTCTAGGCTATATATTCTGTCCCATGGATCTATGCATATTGTTTTGATTATTATAGGCTTACAGTAGTGTTTAAAATTAAGAGCATGATACCATCACTTACCAAGATTGCTTTGGCTCTTTGGGCTCCTTTGTGGTTCCATACAAATTTTAGGATTACTTGGTAATTCTGTGAAGAATTCCTTTGGTACTTTGATTGGAAATGCATTGACTTTATAGATTGCCTTGGGAAGTAGGAACATTTTAAAAATATTAATTCTTTCAGTCCATGAACATGGTATATCTTTTTATTTATTTATATGGGCTTTAATTTCTTTCATCGCTGTCTTATAGTTTTTAGAGTGCAGGTTTTTCATCTCCTTGGTTAAATTTATTGCTATGTATCTATTCTTTTTGGTACATGTGTAAATGAGATTGTTTCATGGTTTCTCTTTTTGATAGTTATGAGTGTGTAGCAACAAAACAGATTTCTGTATATTAATTTTGCATCCTGCAACTTTTACTGAGTTCATTTATTAGTTCTAATAGTTTTTATGATGGAGTCGTTAGGATTTTCTATATATAATATCACATAATCTGCAAATAGTGATAGTTTTACTTCTTCCTTTCCAATTTGGGTTCCTTTTATTTCTTTTTTCTTATTTGATGACTGTGGCTAGGAATTCCAATACTATAATGAATAAAAGTGATGAGAGTGGGAATTCTTAATTTTTTTCTGATTTTAGAGGAAATGTTCCAGCTTTTCACTGTTGAGTATGTTAGCTGTGGATTTGTCATATATGGTCTTCATTATATTCAGGTATATTCTCTCTATATCTCACTTTTTTTAGAGTTTTTATTATAAATGGATGTTGAATTTTGTCAAAAGTTCTTTCTGCAGATGTTGAGATGATCATATGGTTTTTATTCTTCAGTTTGTTAATACTGTGTCACATTGATTATTTTGTGGATATTAAGCCATATTTGTAACTCTAGGATAAATCCACTTGATCATGATGTAGGATCCTTTTGATGTATTGATTGTGGATTTTTGGTTTGTGGTTCCCATGAGGTTCGTTTATAAGAAACCATAGCCCTACTGAGTGGCTAACACTTTCCCTTTTCCTTTCCTTTCCAATAGCCCTACATTTTTACTCCCCCTCCATATTTTATATTTTTGACATCATATTTTACATCATTTTATTTTGTGTATACATTAACTGCTTATTGTAGATACAGATGATTTTTTACTTCTTTTGTGTTTTAACCCTCCTACTGGCTTTATAAGTGGTTGATCCACTACCTTTACTATATGTTTGTCTTTATCAATGAGTATTTTCATTGTATAATTTTTATATTTCTGGTTGTGACTTTTTCTTTTCTGCTTAGAGAAGTCTCTTTAACATTTCTAATAAGGCCAAAACTTCTTAAACTTTTGCTTATTTGTAAACTCATTATCTCCCTTTATATTCTGAATGATAACTTTGCTTGGCAGTGCATTTTGGTTTGTAGATTTTAACTTTTATCATTTTAAATATATCATACCACTCCCTTCTGGCTTGCAAAGTGTCTGCTGAAAAGTCAGGTAATATTCTTGTGGCAATTCCCTTGCATCCAACTAGTTGCTTTTCTTTTTTTACTTTTAAGGTTTTCTCTTTATCTTTAATTTTTTCCATTAAAATTACAATGTGACTTTGTATGGCTCTCTGAGTTCACCTTGTTTGGGATGTTTTTTGATTCCTGAACCTGGGTTTCTATTTCTTTTCTCAGGTTAGGGAACTGACCTTTTCTCTCTCTTTACTCTTTCTGGGATCCTATAATGCAAATGTTACTATGCTTGATGTTGTCCAGAGGTCCCTAAACTATCTTCATTAGTTTTTATTTCCTTTTTTCTGTTCATCTTAGGTGATTTCCACTACTCTTTCTTCCAGATTGCTGAGCTGTTCCTCTCTATCACCTAATCTGCTGTTGATTACTCCTAGTGTATTTTTCACTTGGGTTATTGTATTCTTCAGCTCTGATTGGTTCTTTTTTATACTTCCTAACTCTTTGTTCAAGTTCTCACCATGTTCATTCCTTCTTCTCCTGAGTTCAGTAAACATATTTATTATCATTACCTTGGACTGTTAATTAGGTAGATTGCTTATCTCCATTCCATTTAGTTCTTTTTTTGAGGTTTTGGTCTTGTTCCTTCACTTGGAATATACACCTCTGCCTCCTCTTTTTGCCTAATTCTCTATGTATTACGCAGGTCTGTTACTTATCTCAATCTTAGAGCGGATGTCCTAGCAGATGTCCTCTGGCCACCAGAGCTATATGCTTCAAGGCTGTCTCCTACATGGGCTGCACGCACTCTTCTGCTGGGGCAAGATGAACTACTGTGGGTGTGCTGGTAGGAGGAACTGTCCTCCCACCTTGCCTCATGCTGTTGCTGCAGGAGAGTTGTGAGCAGAGCAGGCCCCTGGTGTTAGTGTGGGTATGCTGGTGGGCAGGGCAGGGCCCTTGTGCAAATAGATTAGTGGGTTCAAGATTCCAAAATGGTGCCTGCCAGTGCAAGTACCAGCACAGCACAGTGAGATCATAAGAGTGGCCGCCACCAGTCTCTCAGTTCCCATGAGGAGTCTCAATTTCCTCCTGCCTCTTCGAGAGGCTCTCTAACTTCAGTCATTAGTGTGACTCAGGCACCTCTTAAACTACTACCTTTACATTGGGATTCAGAGCATTTTTCCCATGCCCTTTGAGATTAGAGTCTTGATTTTCAAAGCCAGATATTTTGAGGACTTATCTTCTGATGCAGGACTCCTTGGTTGGGGAGCCCAATGTGGGGTTCACACCCCTCACTCCTCGGGGAGTAACTCTGTGGTTGTGATATCCGTCTCACTTGTGAGTCACTAACCTGGGGGTGTGGGTCCTGACTACCCCCTGTCTTTGTCACTCTTTCCCATTTTGTTATGGCTCCTTTATGTCATTATTTGTGGTAAATATTTTCTGCTTGTTTTTGCGTCATTCTCGGAGATAGTTGCTCTGTAAATAGTTGTAGTTTTGCTGTGCCTATGGGAGGAGGTGAACTCGTGGTCTTCCTGCTCCACTGTCTTGATCCTCTCTCCGCATACAATAACTCTTGAAGTCATGTCTTACACTTGACATAAAAGTGGCATAGACCTAAACACCTCCCAAGGATTGTCTGCATTGGAGGGTCCTTCTTTTTTTGAAATCATCTCATTTAATAGCAAGCATCAGGTAAGGTGGCCATTTATGGACTTCTGACTAGAGAGAGGTAAGATTTAAACTGTGCTCCCTAAATAGTAGCAAACTTTATCTTTCACAAATTTAAATATATATATATATATGAAACACAAATTTAAATATATATATATATATGACATATAGATAACTTATCTCACCTCATTGTTGAAAATTATTATAATTCAGAATTCAGGAGGTCAGTATCTCAGTGAATAGCTCTGTGAGCTCCATGAGAGCAGGAAATGTATCTGTCTTATTTCATGCTTGATCATTAGAGCCTAAAATAGAGCCTGGCTCATAATATTGAGTTCCGTCTCTGGGACAGGAAAATGTCCTGGAGAAGGGAATGGCAACCCACTCCAGTATACTTGCCTGGAGAATTCCATGGACAGAGGAGCCTGACAGGCTACAGTCCATGGGATCACAAAGAGCTGGACACAACTGAGTGACTAACACTTTCACTTTTCACTTCATGATATTAATAAATGCTCAGAGAGCTATTCAATGGACTGATTTTATAGAGCTGATTCCTCTGTCTTTCCTCTTCCAAGTAGAAATGGGATCCCAGGAAGAGGTCGCAATCAGGGCCAGATCAGCAGTTAGTGGTGCACTGCCTGAGCAGTGTGTAAGGTGAGTGCTGTCCCAGGAGGCAGTCATCCACGAGGCATTCATCCCAGGCTGCTGCCTCTAGTGGCCTTCCAGCACAGCCACAGGGCACTGTTTTTCTTTTTGTAAAGCTCTAGACTTTCCTGTGCAGCTAGAGGTCTCGTTCAACAACCAACAGCTAAGTGCTTAGTGACAGGGTAAAATGAGCTTAAA